>NW_026045653.1:0-127252 GCF_023898315.1 Schistocerca nitens | reverse complement strand
CTGCGCAGCCGTTCCTGCGCAGCCGTTCCTGCGCAGCCGTTTCTGCGCAGCCGTTCCTGCGCAGCCGTTCCTGCGCAGCCGTTCCTGAGCAGCCGTTCCTGCGCAGCCGTTCCTGCGCAGCCGTTCCTGCGCAAAGTTTCTGCGCAGCCGTTTCTGCGCAGCCGTTTCTGCGCAGCCGTTCCTGCGCAGCCGTTCCTGCGCAGCCGTTCCTGCGCAGCCGTTCCTGCGCAGCCGTTCCTGCGCAGCCGTTTCTGCGCAGCCGTTTATGCGCAGCCGTTTATGCGCAGCCGTTTATGCGCAGCCTTTTCTGAGCAGCCGTTTCTGCCTAGCCGTTTCTGCGCAGCCGTTTCTGCGCAGCCGTTTCTGCGCAGCCGTTTCTGCGCAGCCGTTTATGCGCAGCCGTTTCTGCGCAGCCGTTTCTGCGCAGCCGTTTCTGCGCTGCCGCTTCTGCGCAGCCGCTTCTGCGCAGCCGCTTCTGCGCAGCCGCTTCTGCGCAGCCGCTTCTGCGCAGCCGCTTCTGCGCAGCCGCTTCTGCGCAGCCGCTTCTGCGCAGCCGCTTCTGCGCAGCCGCTTCTGTGCAGCCGCTTCTGCGCAGCCGCTTCTGCGCAGCCGCTTCTGCGCA
This sequence comes from Schistocerca nitens, assembly GCF_023898315.1. Taxonomy (NCBI): domain Eukaryota; kingdom Metazoa; phylum Arthropoda; class Insecta; order Orthoptera; family Acrididae; genus Schistocerca; species Schistocerca nitens. Next base: position 126,630 of record NW_026045653.1, on the reverse strand, counting down.
GCCGCTTCTGCGCAGCCGCTTCTGCGCAGCCGTTCCTGCGCAGCCGTTCCTGCGCAGCCGTTCCTGCGCAGCCGTTCCTGCGCAGCCGTTCCTGCGCAGCCGTTCCTGCGCAGCCGTTCCTGCGCAGCCGTTCCTGCGCAGCCGTTGCTGCGCAGCCGTTGCTGCGCAGCCGTTGCTGCGCAGCCGTTGCTGCGCAGCCGTTGCTGCGCAGCCGTTCCTGCGCAGCCGTTCCTGCGCAGCCGTTCCTGCGCAGCCGTTCCTGCGCAGCCGTTCCTGCGCAGCCGTTCCTGCGCAGCCGTTCCTGCGCAGCCGTTCCTGCGCATCCGTTCCTGCGCAGCCGTTCCTGCGCAGCCGTTTCTGCGCAGCCGTTTCTGCGCAGCCGCTTCTGCGCAGCCGTTTCTGCGCAGCCGCTTCTGCGCAGCCGCTTCTGCGCAGCCGCTTCTGCGCAGCCGCTTCTGCGCAGCCGCTTCTGCGCAGCCGCTTCTGCGCAGCCGTTTCTGCGCAGCCGTTTCTGCGCAGCCGCTTCTGCGCAGCCGCTTCTGCGCAGCCGCTTCTGCGCAGCCGTTTCTGCGCAGCCGTTTCTGCGCAGCCGTTTCTGCGCAGCCGTTTCTGCGCAGCCGTTTCTGCGCAGCCGTTTCTGCGCAGCCGTTGCTGCGCAGCCGTTCCTGCGCAGCCGTTCCTGCGCAGCCGTTCCTGCGCAGCCGTTCCTGCGCAGCCGTTTCTGCGCAGCCGTTCCTGCGCAGCCGTTACTGCGCAGCCGTTTCTGCGCAGCCGTTCCTGCGCAGCCGTTGCTGCGCAGCCGTTGCTGCGCAGCCGTTCCTGCGCAGCCGTTCCTGCGCAGCCGTTCCTGCGCAGCCGTTCCTGCGCAGCCGTTCCTGCGCGGCCGTTTCTGCGCAGCCGTTCCTGCGCAGCCGTTCCTGCGCAGCCGTTCCTGCGCAGCCGTTCCTGCGCAGCCGTTTCTGCGCAGCCGTTTCTGCGCAGCCGCTTCTGCGCAGCCGCTTCTGCGCAGCCGCTTCTGCGCAGCCGTTTCTGCGCAGCTGTTTCTGCGCAGCTGCGTCTGCGCAGCTGCTTCTGCGCAGCTGCTTCTGCGCAGCTGCTTCTGCGCAGCTGCTTCTGCGCAGCTGCTTCTGCGCAGCTGCTTCTGCGCAGCTGCTTCTGCGCAGCTGCTTCTGCGCAGCTGTTTCTGCCTAGCTGTTTCGGCGCAGCTGTTTCGGCGCAGCTGTTTCGGCGCTGCTGTTTCTGCGCAGCTGTTTCGGCGCAGCTGTTTCGGCGCAGCTGTTTCGGCGCAGCTGTTTCGGCGCAGCTGTTTCGGCGCAGCTGTTTCGGCGCAGCCGTTCATGCGCAGCCGTTCCTGCGCAGCCGTTCCTGCGCAGCCGTTCCTGCGCAGCCGTTCCTGCGCAGCCGTTTCTGCGCCGCCGTTTCTGCGCAGCCGTTTCTGCGCAGCCGTTTATGCGCAGCCGTTTATGCGCAGCCGTTTATGCGCAGCCGTTTATGCGCAGCCGTTTCTGCGCAGCCGTTTCTGCGCAGCCGTTTATGCGCAGCCGTTTCTGCGCAGCCGTTTCTGCGCAGCCGTTTCTGCGCAGCCGCTTCTGCGCAGCCGCTTCTGCGCAGCCGCTTCTGCGCAGCCGCTCCTGCGCAGCCGCTCCTGCGCAGCCGCTCCTGCGCAGCCGCTCCTGCGCAGCCGCTCCTGCGCAGCCGCTTTTGCGCAGACGCATCTGCGCAGCCGTTTCTGCGCAGCCGTTCCTGCGCAGCCGTTCCTGCGCAGCCGTTCCTGCGCAGCCGTTCCTGCGCAGCCGTTCCTGCGCAGCCGTTCCTGCGCAGCCGTTCCTGCGTAGCCGTTTCTGCGCAGCTGCTTCTGCGCAGCTGTTCCTGCGCAGCTGCTTCTGCGCAGCTGTTCCTGCGCAGCTGTTCCTGCGCAGCTGTTCCTGCGCAGCTGCTTCTGCGCAGCTGCTTCTGCGCAGCTGCTTCTGCGCAGCTGCTTCTGCGCAGCTGCTTCTGCGCAGCTGCTTCTGCGCAGCTGCTTCTGCGCAGCTGCTTCTGCGCAGCTGCTTCTGCGCAGCTGTTTGTGCGCAGCTGCTTCTGCGCAGCTGTTTCTGCGCAGCTGTTTCTGCGCAGCTGTTTCTGCGCAGCTGTTTCTGCGCAGCTGTTTCTGCCTAGCTGTTTCTGCGCAGCTGTTTCTGCGCAGCTGTTTCTGCGCAGCTGTTCCTGCGAAGCTGTTTCGGCGCAGCTGTTTCTGCACAGCTGTTTCTGCGCAGCTGTTTCGGCGCAGCTGTTTCGGCGCAGCTGTTTCGGCGCAGCCGTTTCGGCGCAGCCGTTTCTGCGCAGCCGTTTCGGGTCAGCCGTTTCGGCGCAGCCGTTTCTGCGCAGCCGTTTCGGCGCAGCCGATTCGGCGCAGCCGTTTCGGCGCAGCCGTTTCTGCGCAGCCGTTTCTGCGCAGCCGTTTCTGCGCAGCCGTTTCTGCGCAGCCGTTTCTGCGCAGCCGTTTCTGCGCAGCCGTTTCTGCGCAGCCGTTTCTGCGCAGCCGTTCATGCGCAGCCGTTCATGCGCAGCCGTTCCTGCGCAGCCGTTCCTGCGCAGCTGTTCCTGCGCAGCTGTTTCTGCGCAGCTGTTCTTGAGCAGCTGTTTCTGCGCAGCCGTTTCTGCGCAGCCGTTTCTGCGCAGCCGTTTCTGCGCAGCCGTTTCTGCGCAGCCGTTTCTGCGCAGCCGTTTATGCGCAGCCGTTTATGCGCAGCCGTTTATGCGCAGCCGTTTCTGCGCAGCCGTTTCTGCGCAGCCGTTTATGCGCAGCCGTTTATGCGCAGCCGTTTATGCGCAGCCGTTTCTGCGCAGCCGTTTCTGCGCAGCCGTTTCTGCGCAGCCGTTTCTGCGCAGCCGTTTCTGCCTAGCCGTTTCTGCGCAGCCGTTTCTGCGCAGCCGTTTCTGCGCAGCCGTTTCTGCGCAGCCGTTTCTGCGCAGCCGTTTCTGCGCAGCCGTTTATGCGCAGCCGTTTCGGCGCAGCCGTTTATGCGCAGCCGTTTCTGCGCAGCCGTTTCTGCGCAGCCGTTTATGCGCAGCCGTTTATGCGCAGCCGTTTATGCGCAGCCGTTTCTGCGCAGCCGTTTCTGCGCAGCCGTTTCTGCGCAGCCGTTTCTGCGCAGCCGTTTCTGCCTAGCCGTTTCTGCGCAGCCGTTTCTGCGCAGCCGTTTCTGCGCAGCCGTTTCTGCGCAGCTGTTCCTGCGCAGCTGTTCCTGCGCAGCTGCTTCTGCGCAGCTGCTCCTGCGCAGCTGCTCCTGCGCAGCTGCTCCTGCGCAGCTGCTCCTGCGCAGCTGTTTCTGCGCAGCTGCTTCTGCGCAGCTGCTTCTGCGCAGCTGTTTCTGCTCAGCCGCTTCTGCGCAGCCGCTTCTGCGCAGCCGCTTCTGCGCAGCCGCTTCTGCGCAGCCGCTTCTGCGCAGCCGCTTCTGCGCAGCCGCTTCTGCGCAGCCGCTTCTGCGCAGCCGCTTCTTCGCAGCCGCTTCTTCGCAGCCGCTTCTGCGCAGCCGCTTCTGCGCAGCCGCTTCTGCGCAGCCGCTTCTGCGCAGCCGCTTCTGCGCAGCCGCTTCTGCGCAGCCGCTTCTGCGCAGCCGCTTCTGCGCAGCCGCTTCTGCGCAGCCGCTACTGCGCAGCCGTTTCTGCGCAGCCGCTTCTGCGCAGCCGCTTCTGCGCAGCCGTTTCTGCGCAGCCGCTTCTGCGCAGCCGCTTCTGCGCAGCCGTTTCTGCGCAGCCGCTTCTGCGCAGCCGCTTCTGCGCAGCCGTTTCTGCGCAGCCGTTTCTGCGCAGCCGTTTCTGCGCAGCCGTTTCTGCGCAGCCGTTTCTGCGCAGCCGTTCCTGCGCAGCCGTTCCTGCGCAGCCGTTTCTGCGCAGCCGTTTCTGCGCAGCCGTTCCTGCGCAGCCGTTACTGCGCAGCCGTTTCTGCGCAGCCGTTTCTGCGCAGCCGTTCCTGCGCAGCCGTTGCTGCGCAGCCGTTGCTGCGCAGCCGTTGCTGCGCAGCCGTTCCTGCGCAGCCGTTCCTGCGCAGCCGTTTCTGCGCAGCCGTTCCTGCGCAGCCGTTCCTGCGCAGCCGTTCCTGCGCAGCCGTTCCTGCGCAGCCGTTTCTGCGCAGCCGTTCCTGCGCAGCCGTTTCTGCGCAGCCGTTTCTGCGCAGCCGCTTCTGCGCAGCCGCTTCTGCGCAGCCGCTTCTGCGCAGCTGTTTCTGCGCAGCTGCGTCTGCGCAGCTGCTTCTGCGCAGCTGTTTCTGCGCAGCTGCTTCTGCGCAGCTGCTTCTGCGCAGCTGTTTCTGCCTAGCTGTTTCTGCGCAGCTGTTTCGGCGCAGCTGTTTCTGCGCAGCTGTTTCGGCGCAGCTGTTTCGGCGCAGCTGTTTCGGCGCAGCTGTTTCGGCGCAGCCGTTTCGGCGCAGCCGTTTCTGCGCAGCCGTTTCGGGTCAGCCGTTCCTGCGCAGCCGTTCCTGCGCAGCCGTTTCTGCGCAGCCGTTCCTGCGCAGCCGTTCCTGCGCAGCCGTTCCTGCGCAGCCGTTCCTGCGCAGCCGTTTCTGCGCAGCCGTTCCTGCGCAGCCGTTTCTGCGCAGCCGTTTCTGCGCAGCCGCTTCTGCGCAGCCGCTTCTGCGCAGCTGCTTCTGCGCAGCTGTTTCTGCGCAGCTGTTTCTGCGCAGCTGTTTCTGCGCAGCTGTTTCTGCCTAGCTGTTTCTGCGCAGCTGTTTCTGCGCAGCTGTTTCTGCGCAGCTGTTCCTGCGAAGCTGTTTCGGCGCAGCTGTTTCTGCGCAGCTGTTTCTGCGCAGCTGTTTCGGCGCAGCTGTTTCGGCGCAGCTGTTTCGGCGCAGCCGTTTCGGCGCAGCCGTTTCTGCGCAGCCGTTTCGGGTCAGCCGTTTCGGCGCAGCCGTTTCTGCGCAGCCGTTTCGGCGCAGCCGATTCGGCGCAGCCGTTTCGGCGCAGCCGTTTCTGCGCAGCCGTTTCTGCGCAGCCGTTTCTGCGCAGCCGTTTCTGCGCAGCCGTTTCTGCGCAGCCGTTTCTGCGCAGCCGTTTCTGCGCAGCCGTTTCTGCGCAGCCGTTCATGCGCAGCCGTTCATGCGCAGCCGTTCCTGCGCAGCCGTTCCTGCGCAGCTGTTCCTGCGCAGCTGTTTCTGCGCAGCTGTTCTTGAGCAGCTGTTTCTGCGCAGCCGTTTCTGCGCAGCCGTTTCTGCGCAGCCGTTTCTGCGCAGCCGTTTCTGCGCAGCCGTTTCTGCGCAGCCGTTTATGCGCAGCCGTTTATGCGCAGCCGTTTATGCGCAGCCGTTTCTGCGCAGCCGTTTCTGCGCAGCCGTTTATGCGCAGCCGTTTATGCGCAGCCGTTTATGCGCAGCCGTTTCTGCGCAGCCGTTTCTGCGCAGCCGTTTCTGCGCAGCCGTTTCTGCGCAGCCGTTTCTGCCTAGCCGTTTCTGCGCAGCCGTTTCTGCGCAGCCGTTTCTGCGCAGCCGTTTCTGCGCAGCCGTTTCTGCGCAGCCGTTTCTGCGCAGCCGTTTATGCGCAGCCGTTTATGCGCAGCCGTTTATGCGCAGCCGTTTCTGCGCAGCCGTTTCTGCGCAGCCGTTTATGCGCAGCCGTTTATGCGCAGCCGTTTATGCGCAGCCGTTTCTGCGCAGCCGTTTCTGCGCAGCCGTTTCTGCGCAGCCGTTTCTGCGCAGCCGTTTCTGCCTAGCCGTTTCTGCGCAGCCGTTTCTGCGCAGCCGTTTCTGCGCAGCCGTTTCTGCGCAGCTGTTCCTGCGCAGCTGTTCCTGCGCAGCTGCTTCTGCGCAGCTGCTCCTGCGCAGCTGCTCCTGCGCAGCTGCTCCTGCGCAGCTGCTCCTGCGCAGCTGTTTCTGCGCAGCTGCTTCTGCGCAGCTGCTTCTGCGCAGCTGTTTCTGCTCAGCCGCTTCTGCGCAGCCGCTTCTGCGCAGCCGCTTCTGCGCAGCCGCTTCTGCGCAGCCGCTTCTGCGCAGCCGCTTCTGCGCAGCCGCTTCTGCGCAGCCGCTTCTGCGCAGCCGCTTCTTCGCAGCCGCTTCTTCGCAGCCGCTTCTGCGCAGCCGCTTCTGCGCAGCCGCTTCTGCGCAGCCGCTTCTGCGCAGCCGCTTCTGCGCAGCCGCTTCTGCGCAGCCGCTTCTGCGCAGCCGCTTCTGCGCAGCCGCTTCTGCGCAGCCGCTACTGCGCAGCCGTTTCTGCGCAGCCGCTTCTGCGCAGCCGCTTCTGCGCAGCCGTTTCTGCGCAGCCGCTTCTGCGCAGCCGCTTCTGCGCAGCCGTTTCTGCGCAGCCGCTTCTGCGCAGCCGTTTCTGCGCAGCCGTTTCTGCGCAGCCGTTTCTGCGCAGCCGTTTCTGCGCAGCCGTTTCTGCGCAGCCGTTCCTGCGCAGCCGTTCCTGCGCAGCCGTTTCTGCGCAGCCGTTTCTGCGCAGCCGTTCCTGCGCAGCCGTTACTGCGCAGCCGTTTCTGCGCAGCCGTTTCTGCGCAGCCGTTCCTGCGCAGCCGTTGCTGCGCAGCCGTTGCTGCGCAGCCGTTGCTGCGCAGCCGTTCCTGCGCAGCCGTTCCTGCGCAGCCGTTTCTGCGCAGCCGTTCCTGCGCAGCCGTTCCTGCGCAGCCGTTCCTGCGCAGCCGTTCCTGCGCAGCCGTTTCTGCGCAGCCGTTCCTGCGCAGCCGTTTCTGCGCAGCCGTTTCTGCGCAGCCGCTTCTGCGCAGCCGCTTCTGCGCAGCTGCTTCTGCGCAGCTGTTTCTGCGCAGCTGCGTCTGCGCAGCTGCTTCTGCGCAGCTGTTTCTGCGCAGCTGCTTCTGCGCAGCTGCTTCTGCGCAGCTGTTTCTGCCTAGCTGTTTCTGCGCAGCTGTTTCGGCGCAGCTGTTTCTGCGCAGCTGTTTCGGCGCAGCTGTTTCGGCGCTGCTGTTTCTGCCTAGCTGTTTCTGCGCAGCTGTTTCGGCGCAGCTGTTTCTGCGCAGCTGTTTCGGCGCAGCTGTTTCGGCGCAGCTGTTTCGGCGCAGCTGTTTCGGCGCAGCTGTTTCGGCGCAGCTGTTTCGGCGCAGCTGTTTCGGCGCAGCCGTTTCGGCGCAGCCGTTTCGGCGCACCCGTTTCGGCGCAGCCGTTTCTGCGCAGCCGCTTCTGCGCAGCCGCTTCTGCGCAGCCGCTTCTGCGCAGCCGCTTCTGCGCAGCCGCTTCTGCGCAGCCGTTTCTGCGCAGCCGCTTCTGCGCAGCCGCTTCTGCGCAGCCGCTTCTGCGCAGCCGCTTCTGCGCAGCCGCTTCTGCGCAGCCGTTTCTGCGCAGCCGTTTCTGCGCAGCCGTTCCTGCGCAGCCGTTCCTGCGCAGCCGTTCCTGCGCAGCCGTTCCTGCGCAGCCGTTACTGCGCAGCCGTTTCTGCGCAGCCGTTTCTGCGCAGCCGTTCCTGCGCAGCCGTTCCTGCGCAGCCGTTCCTGCGCAGCCGTTCCTGCGCAGCCGTTCCTGCGCAGCCGTTCCTGCGCAGCCGTTCCTGCGCAGCTGTTCCTACGCAGCTGTTCCTGCGCAGCTGTTTCTGCGCAGCTGTTCCTGCGCAGCTGTTTCTGCGCAGCTGTTTCTGCGCAGCTGTTTCTGCGCAGCTGTTCCTGCGCAGCTGTTCCTGCGCAGCTGTTCCTGCGCAGCTGCTTCTGCGCAGCTGTTCCTGCGCAGCTGCTTCTGCGCAGCTGTTCCTGCGCAGCTGCTTCTGCGCAGCTGTTCCTGCGCAGCTGTTCCTGCGCAGCCGCTTCTGCGCAGCCGCTTCTGCGCAGCCGTTTCTGCGCAGCCGTTTATGCGCAGCCGTTTATGCGCAGCCGTTTATGCGCAGCCGTTTATGCGCAGCCGTTTATGCGCAGCCGTTTCTGCCTAGCCGTTTCTGCCTAGCCGTTTCTGCGCAGCCGTTACTGCGCAGCCGTTTCTGCGCAGCCGCTTCTGCGCAGCCGCTTCTGCGCAGCCGCTTCTGCGCAGCCGCTTCTGCGCAGCCGCTTCTGCGCAGCCGCTTCTGCGCAGCCGCTTCTGCGCAGCTGTTTCTGCGCAGCTGTTTCTGCGCAGCTGCGTCTGCGCAGCTGCTTCTGCGCAGCTGCTTCTGCGCAGCTGCTTCTGCGCAGCTGCTTCTGCGCAGCTGCTTCTGCGCAGCTGCTTCTGCGCAGCTGCTTCTGCGCAGCTGCTTCTGCGCAGCTGTTTCTGCCTAGCTGTTTCGGCGCAGCTGTTTCGGCGCAGCTGTTTCGGCGCTGCTGTTTCTGCGCAGCTGTTTCGGCGCAGCTGTTTCGGCGCAGCTGTTTCGGCGCAGCTGTTTCGGCGCAGCTGTTTCGGCGCAGCCGTTCATGCGCAGCCGTTCCTGCGCAGCCGTTCCTGCGCAGCCGTTCCTGCGCAGCCGTTCCTGCGCAGCCGTTTCTGCGCCGCCGTTTCTGCGCAGCCGTTTCTGCGCAGCCGTTTATGCGCAGCCGTTTATGCGCAGCCGTTTATGCGCAGCCGTTTATGCGCAGCCGTTTCTGCGCAGCCGTTTCTGCGCAGCCGTTTATGCGCAGCCGTTTCTGCGCAGCCGTTTCTGCGCAGCCGTTTCTGCGCAGCCGCTTCTGCGCAGCCGCTTCTGCGCAGCCGCTTCTGCGCAGCCGCTCCTGCGCAGCCGCTCCTGCGCAGCCGCTCCTGCGCAGCCGCTCCTGCGCAGCCGCTCCTGCGCAGCCGCTTTTGCGCAGACGCATCTGCGCAGCCGTTTCTGCGCAGCCGTTCCTGCGCAGCCGTTCCTGCGCAGCCGTTCCTGCGCAGCCGTTCCTGCGCAGCCGTTCCTGCGCAGCCGTTCCTGCGCAGCCGTTCCTGCGTAGCCGTTTCTGCGCAGCTGCTTCTGCGCAGCTGTTCCTGCGCAGCTGCTTCTGCGCAGCTGTTCCTGCGCAGCTGTTCCTGCGCAGCTGTTCCTGCGCAGCTGCTTCTGCGCAGCTGCTTCTGCGCAGCTGCTTCTGCGCAGCTGCTTCTGCGCAGCTGCTTCTGCGCAGCTGCTTCTGCGCAGCTGCTTCTGCGCAGCTGCTTCTGCGCAGCTGCTTCTGCGCAGCTGCTTCTGCGCAGCTGTTTGTGCGCAGCTGCTTCTGCGCAGCTGTTTCTGCGCAGCTGTTTCTGCGCAGCTGTTTCTGCGCAGCTGTTTCTGCGCAGCTGTTTCTGCCTAGCTGTTTCTGCGCAGCTGTTTCTGCGCAGCTGTTTCTGCGCAGCTGTTCCTGCGAAGCTGTTTCGGCGCAGCTGTTTCTGCACAGCTGTTTCTGCGCAGCTGTTTCGGCGCAGCTGTTTCGGCGCAGCTGTTTCGGCGCAGCCGTTTCGGCGCAGCCGTTTCTGCGCAGCCGTTTCGGGTCAGCCGTTTCGGCGCAGCCGTTTCTGCGCAGCCGTTTCGGCGCAGCCGATTCGGCGCAGCCGTTTCGGCGCAGCCGTTTCTGCGCAGCCGTTTCTGCGCAGCCGTTTCTGCGCAGCCGTTTCTGCGCAGCCGTTTCTGCGCAGCCGTTTCTGCGCAGCCGTTTCTGCGCAGCCGTTTCTGCGCAGCCGTTTCTGCGCAGCCGTTCATGCGCAGCCGTTCATGCGCAGCCGTTCCTGCGCAGCCGTTCCTGCGCAGCTGTTCCTGCGCAGCTGTTTCTGCGCAGCTGTTCTTGAGCAGCTGTTTCTGCGCAGCCGTTTCTGCGCAGCCGTTTCTGCGCAGCCGTTTCTGCGCAGCCGTTTCTGCGCAGCCGTTTCTGCGCAGCCGTTTATGCGCAGCCGTTTATGCGCAGCCGTTTATGCGCAGCCGTTTCTGCGCAGCCGTTTCTGCGCAGCCGTTTATGCGCAGCCGTTTATGCGCAGCCGTTTATGCGCAGCCGTTTCTGCGCAGCCGTTTCTGCGCAGCCGTTTCTGCGCAGCCGTTTCTGCGCAGCCGTTTCTGCCTAGCCGTTTCTGCGCAGCCGTTTCTGCGCAGCCGTTTCTGCGCAGCCGTTTCTGCGCAGCCGTTTCTGCGCAGCCGTTTCTGCGCAGCCGTTTATGCGCAGCCGTTTATGCGCAGCCGTTTATGCGCAGCCGTTTCTGCGCAGCCGTTTCTGCGCAGCCGTTTATGCGCAGCCGTTTATGCGCAGCCGTTTATGCGCAGCCGTTTCTGCGCAGCCGTTTCTGCGCAGCCGTTTCTGCGCAGCCGTTTCTGCGCAGCCGTTTCTGCCTAGCCGTTTCTGCGCAGCCGTTTCTGCGCAGCCGTTTCTGCGCAGCCGTTTCTGCGCAGCTGTTCCTGCGCAGCTGTTCCTGCGCAGCTGCTTCTGCGCAGCTGCTCCTGCGCAGCTGCTCCTGCGCAGCTGCTCCTGCGCAGCTGCTCCTGCGCAGCTGTTTCTGCGCAGCTGCTTCTGCGCAGCTGCTTCTGCGCAGCTGTTTCTGCTCAGCCGCTTCTGCGCAGCCGCTTCTGCGCAGCCGCTTCTGCGCAGCCGCTTCTGCGCAGCCGCTTCTGCGCAGCCGCTTCTGCGCAGCCGCTTCTGCGCAGCCGCTTCTGCGCAGCCGCTTCTGCGCAGCCGCTTCTTCGCAGCCGCTTCTTCGCAGCCGCTTCTGCGCAGCCGCTTCTGCGCAGCCGCTTCTGCGCAGCCGCTTCTGCGCAGCCGCTTCTGCGCAGCCGCTTCTGCGCAGCCGCTTCTGCGCAGCCGCTTCTGCGCAGCCGCTTCTGCGCAGCCGCTACTGCGCAGCCGTTTCTGCGCAGCCGCTTCTGCGCAGCCGCTTCTGCGCAGCCGTTTCTGCGCAGCCGCTTCTGCGCAGCCGCTTCTGCGCAGCCGTTTCTGCGCAGCCGCTTCTGCGCAGCCGCTTCTGCGCAGCCGTTTCTGCGCAGCCGTTTCTGCGCAGCCGTTTCTGCGCAGCCGTTTCTGCGCAGCCGTTTCTGCGCAGCCGTTCCTGCGCAGCCGTTCCTGCGCAGCCGTTTCTGCGCAGCCGTTTCTGCGCAGCCGTTCCTGCGCAGCCGTTACTGCGCAGCCGTTTCTGCGCAGCCGTTTCTGCGCAGCCGTTCCTGCGCAGCCGTTGCTGCGCAGCCGTTGCTGCGCAGCCGTTGCTGCGCAGCCGTTCCTGCGCAGCCGTTCCTGCGCAGCCGTTTCTGCGCAGCCGTTCCTGCGCAGCCGTTCCTGCGCAGCCGTTCCTGCGCAGCCGTTCCTGCGCAGCCGTTTCTGCGCAGCCGTTCCTGCGCAGCCGTTTCTGCGCAGCCGTTTCTGCGCAGCCGCTTCTGCGCAGCCGCTTCTGCGCAGCCGCTTCTGCGCAGCTGTTTCTGCGCAGCTGCGTCTGCGCAGCTGCTTCTGCGCAGCTGTTTCTGCGCAGCTGCTTCTGCGCAGCTGCTTCTGCGCAGCTGTTTCTGCCTAGCTGTTTCTGCGCAGCTGTTTCGGCGCAGCTGTTTCTGCGCAGCTGTTTCGGCGCAGCTGTTTCGGCGCAGCTGTTTCGGCGCAGCTGTTTCGGCGCAGCCGTTTCGGCGCAGCCGTTTCTGCGCAGCCGTTTCGGGTCAGCCGTTCCTGCGCAGCCGTTCCTGCGCAGCCGTTTCTGCGCAGCCGTTCCTGCGCAGCCGTTCCTGCGCAGCCGTTCCTGCGCAGCCGTTCCTGCGCAGCCGTTTCTGCGCAGCCGTTCCTGCGCAGCCGTTTCTGCGCAGCCGTTTCTGCGCAGCCGCTTCTGCGCAGCCGCTTCTGCGCAGCTGCTTCTGCGCAGCTGTTTCTGCGCAGCTGTTTCTGCGCAGCTGTTTCTGCGCAGCTGTTTCTGCCTAGCTGTTTCTGCGCAGCTGTTTCTGCGCAGCTGTTTCTGCGCAGCTGTTCCTGCGAAGCTGTTTCGGCGCAGCTGTTTCTGCGCAGCTGTTTCTGCGCAGCTGTTTCGGCGCAGCTGTTTCGGCGCAGCTGTTTCGGCGCAGCCGTTTCGGCGCAGCCGTTTCTGCGCAGCCGTTTCGGGTCAGCCGTTTCGGCGCAGCCGTTTCTGCGCAGCCGTTTCGGCGCAGCCGATTCGGCGCAGCCGTTTCGGCGCAGCCGTTTCTGCGCAGCCGTTTCTGCGCAGCCGTTTCTGCGCAGCCGTTTCTGCGCAGCCGTTTCTGCGCAGCCGTTTCTGCGCAGCCGTTTCTGCGCAGCCGTTTCTGCGCAGCCGTTCATGCGCAGCCGTTCATGCGCAGCCGTTCCTGCGCAGCCGTTCCTGCGCAGCTGTTCCTGCGCAGCTGTTTCTGCGCAGCTGTTCTTGAGCAGCTGTTTCTGCGCAGCCGTTTCTGCGCAGCCGTTTCTGCGCAGCCGTTTCTGCGCAGCCGTTTCTGCGCAGCCGTTTCTGCGCAGCCGTTTATGCGCAGCCGTTTATGCGCAGCCGTTTATGCGCAGCCGTTTCTGCGCAGCCGTTTCTGCGCAGCCGTTTATGCGCAGCCGTTTATGCGCAGCCGTTTATGCGCAGCCGTTTCTGCGCAGCCGTTTCTGCGCAGCCGTTTCTGCGCAGCCGTTTCTGCGCAGCCGTTTCTGCCTAGCCGTTTCTGCGCAGCCGTTTCTGCGCAGCCGTTTCTGCGCAGCCGTTTCTGCGCAGCCGTTTCTGCGCAGCCGTTTCTGCGCAGCCGTTTATGCGCAGCCGTTTATGCGCAGCCGTTTATGCGCAGCCGTTTCTGCGCAGCCGTTTCTGCGCAGCCGTTTATGCGCAGCCGTTTATGCGCAGCCGTTTATGCGCAGCCGTTTCTGCGCAGCCGTTTCTGCGCAGCCGTTTCTGCGCAGCCGTTTCTGCGCAGCCGTTTCTGCCTAGCCGTTTCTGCGCAGCCGTTTCTGCGCAGCCGTTTCTGCGCAGCCGTTTCTGCGCAGCTGTTCCTGCGCAGCTGTTCCTGCGCAGCTGCTTCTGCGCAGCTGCTCCTGCGCAGCTGCTCCTGCGCAGCTGCTCCTGCGCAGCTGCTCCTGCGCAGCTGTTTCTGCGCAGCTGCTTCTGCGCAGCTGCTTCTGCGCAGCTGTTTCTGCTCAGCCGCTTCTGCGCAGCCGCTTCTGCGCAGCCGCTTCTGCGCAGCCGCTTCTGCGCAGCCGCTTCTGCGCAGCCGCTTCTGCGCAGCCGCTTCTGCGCAGCCGCTTCTGCGCAGCCGCTTCTTCGCAGCCGCTTCTTCGCAGCCGCTTCTGCGCAGCCGCTTCTGCGCAGCCGCTTCTGCGCAGCCGCTTCTGCGCAGCCGCTTCTGCGCAGCCGCTTCTGCGCAGCCGCTTCTGCGCAGCCGCTTCTGCGCAGCCGCTTCTGCGCAGCCGCTACTGCGCAGCCGTTTCTGCGCAGCCGCTTCTGCGCAGCCGCTTCTGCGCAGCCGTTTCTGCGCAGCCGCTTCTGCGCAGCCGCTTCTGCGCAGCCGTTTCTGCGCAGCCGCTTCTGCGCAGCCGTTTCTGCGCAGCCGTTTCTGCGCAGCCGTTTCTGCGCAGCCGTTCCTGCGCAGCCGTTCCTGCGCAGCCGTTTCTGCGCAGCCGTTTCTGCGCAGCCGTTCCTGCGCAGCCGTTACTGCGCAGCCGTTTCTGCGCAGCCGTTTCTGCGCAGCCGTTCCTGCGCAGCCGTTGCTGCGCAGCCGTTGCTGCGCAGCCGTTGCTGCGCAGCCGTTCCTGCGCAGCCGTTCCTGCGCAGCCGTTTCTGCGCAGCCGTTCCTGCGCAGCCGTTCCTGCGCAGCCGTTCCTGCGCAGCCGTTCCTGCGCAGCCGTTTCTGCGCAGCCGTTCCTGCGCAGCCGTTTCTGCGCAGCCGTTTCTGCGCAGCCGCTTCTGCGCAGCCGCTTCTGCGCAGCTGCTTCTGCGCAGCTGTTTCTGCGCAGCTGCGTCTGCGCAGCTGCTTCTGCGCAGCTGTTTCTGCGCAGCTGCTTCTGCGCAGCTGCTTCTGCGCAGCTGTTTCTGCCTAGCTGTTTCTGCGCAGCTGTTTCGGCGCAGCTGTTTCTGCGCAGCTGTTTCGGCGCAGCTGTTTCGGCGCTGCTGTTTCTGCCTAGCTGTTTCTGCGCAGCTGTTTCGGCGCAGCTGTTTCTGCGCAGCTGTTTCGGCGCAGCTGTTTCGGCGCAGCTGTTTCGGCGCAGCTGTTTCGGCGCAGCTGTTTCGGCGCAGCTGTTTCGGCGCAGCTGTTTCGGCGCAGCCGTTTCGGCGCAGCCGTTTCGGCGCACCCGTTTCGGCGCAGCCGTTTCTGCGCAGCCGCTTCTGCGCAGCCGCTTCTGCGCAGCCGCTTCTGCGCAGCCGCTTCTGCGCAGCCGCTTCTGCGCAGCCGTTTCTGCGCAGCCGCTTCTGCGCAGCCGCTTCTGCGCAGCCGCTTCTGCGCAGCCGCTTCTGCGCAGCCGCTTCTGCGCAGCCGTTTCTGCGCAGCCGTTTCTGCGCAGCCGTTCCTGCGCAGCCGTTCCTGCGCAGCCGTTCCTGCGCAGCCGTTCCTGCGCAGCCGTTACTGCGCAGCCGTTTCTGCGCAGCCGTTTCTGCGCAGCCGTTCCTGCGCAGCCGTTCCTGCGCAGCCGTTCCTGCGCAGCCGTTCCTGCGCAGCCGTTCCTGCGCAGCCGTTCCTGCGCAGCCGTTCCTGCGCAGCTGTTCCTACGCAGCTGTTCCTGCGCAGCTGTTTCTGCGCAGCTGTTCCTGCGCAGCTGTTTCTGCGCAGCTGTTTCTGCGCAGCTGTTTCTGCGCAGCTGTTCCTGCGCAGCTGTTCCTGCGCAGCTGTTCCTGCGCAGCTGCTTCTGCGCAGCTGTTCCTGCGCAGCTGCTTCTGCGCAGCTGTTCCTGCGCAGCTGCTTCTGCGCAGCTGTTCCTGCGCAGCTGTTCCTGCGCAGCCGCTTCTGCGCAGCCGCTTCTGCGCAGCCGTTTCTGCGCAGCCGTTTATGCGCAGCCGTTTATGCGCAGCCGTTTATGCGCAGCCGTTTATGCGCAGCCGTTTATGCGCAGCCGTTTCTGCCTAGCCGTTTCTGCCTAGCCGTTTCTGCGCAGCCGTTACTGCGCAGCCGTTTCTGCGCAGCCGCTTCTGCGCAGCCGCTTCTGCGCAGCCGCTTCTGCGCAGCCGCTTCTGCGCAGCCGCTTCTGCGCAGCCGCTTCTGCGCAGCCGCTTCTGCGCAGACGCTTCTGCGCAGCCGCTTCTGCGCAGCCGCTTCTGCGCAGCCGCTTCTGCGCAGCCGCTTCTGCGCAGCCGCTTCTGCGCAGCCGTTTCTGCGCAGCCGCTTCTGCGCAGCTGTTCCTGCGCAGCTGTTCCTGCGCAGCTGTTCCTGCGCAGCTGTTCCTGCGCAGCTGTTCCTGCGCAGCTGTTCCTGCGCAGCTGTTTCTGCGCAGCTGTTTCTGCGCAGCTGTTTCTGCGCAGCTGTTTCTGCGCAGCTGTCCTGCGCAGCTGTTCCTGCGCAGCTGTTCCTGCGCAGCTGCTTCTGCGCAGCTGTTCCTGTGCAGCTGCTTCTGCGCAGCTGTTCCTGCGCAGCTGCTTCTGCGCAGCTGTTCCTGCGCAGCTGCTTCTGCGCAGCTGTTCCTGCGCAGCTGTTCCTGCGCAGCCGCTTCTGCGCAGCCGCTTCTGCGCAGCCGTTTCTGCGCAGCCGTTTATGCGCAGCCGTTTATGCGCAGCCGTTTATGCGCAGCCGTTTATGCGCAGCCGTTTATGCGCAGCCGTTTCTGCCTAGCCGTTTCTGCCTAGCCGTTTCTGCGCAGCCGTTTCTGCGCAGCCGTTTCTGCGCAGCCGCTTCTGCGCAGCCGCTTCTGCGCAGCCGCTTCTGCGCAGCCGCTTCTGCGCAGCCGCTTCTGCGCAGCCGCTTCTGCGCAGCCGCTTCTGCGCAGCCGCTTCTGCGCAGCCGCTTCTGCGCAGCCGCTTCAGCGCAGCCGTTTCTGCACAGCTGCTTCTGCGCAGCTGTTCCTGCGCAGCTGTTCCTGCGCAGCTGTTCCTGCGCAGCTGTTGCTGCGCAGCTGTTTCTGCGCAGCTGTTTCTGCGCAGCTGTTTCTGCGCAGCTGTTTCGGCGCAGCTGTTTCGGCGCAGCCGTTTCTGCGCAGCCGTTTCTGCGCAGCCGTTTCTGCGCAGCCGTTTATGCGCAGCCGTTTATGCGCAGCCGTTTATGCGCAGCCGTTTATGCGCAGCCGTTTCTGCGCAGCCGTTTCTGCGCAGCCGTTTCTGCGCAGCCGCTTCTGCGCACCCGCTTCTGCGCACCCGCTTCTGCGCACCCGCTTCTGCGCACCCGCTTCTGCGCACCCGCTTCTGCGCACCCGATTCTGCGCACCCGCTTCTGCGCAGCCGTTTCTGCGCAGCCGCTTCTGCGCAGCCGCTTCTGCGCAGCCGTTTCTGCGCAGCCGTTTCTGCGCAGCCGTTTCTGCGCAGCCGTTCCTGCGCAGCCGTTCCTGCGCAGCCGTTCCTGCGCAGCCGTTACTGCGCAGCCGTTTCTGCGCAGCCGTTTATGCGCAGCCGTTTCTGCGCAGCCGTTTCTGCGCAGCCGTTTCTGCGCAGCTGTTTCTGCGCAGCTGTTTATGCGCAGCTGTTTATGCGCAGCTGTTTCTGCGCAGCTGTTTCTGCGCAGCTGTTTCTGCGCAGCTGTTTCTGCGCAGCTGTTTCTGCGCAGCTGTTTATGCGCAGCTGTTTATGCGCAGCTGTTTATGCGCAGCCGTTTCTGCGCAGCCGTTCCTGCGCAGCCGTTCCGGCGCAGCCGTTTCTGCGCAGCCGTTTCGGCGCAGCCGTTTCGGCGCAGCCGTTTCTGCGCAGCCGTTTCGGCGCAGCCGTTTCGGCGCAGCCGTTTCGGCGCAGCCGTTTCGGCGCAGCCGTTTCGGCGCAGCCGTTTCTGCGCAGCCGTTTCGGCGCAGCCGATTCGGCGCAGCCGTTTCGGCGCAGCCGTTTCGGCGCAGCCGTTTCGGCGCAGCCGTTTCGGCGCAGCCGTTTCGGCGCAGCCGTTTCTGCGCAGCCGTTTCGGCGCAGCCGTTTCTGCGCAGCCGCTTCTGCGCAGCCGGTTCTGCGCGGCCGCTTCTGCGCGGCCGCTTCTGCGCGGCCGCTTCTGCGCGGCCGTTTCTGCGCGGCCGCTTCTGCGCGGCCGCTTCTGCGCAGCCGCTTCTGCGCAGCCGCTTCTGCGCAGCCGCTTCTGCGCAGCCGCTTCTGCGCAGCCGTTTCTGCGCAGCCGCTTCTGCGCAGCTGTTCCTGCGCAGCTGTTCCTGCGCAGCTGTTGCTGCGCAGCTGTTCCTGCGCAGCTGTTCCTGCGCAGCTGTTCCTGCACAGCTGCTTCTGCGCAGCTGTTCCTGCGCAGCTGCTTCTGCGCAGCTGTTCCTGCGCAGCTGCTTCTGCGCAGCTGTTCCTGCGCAGCTGTTCCTGCGCAGCCGCTTCTGCGCAGCCGCTTCTGCGCAGCCGTTTCTGCGCAGCCGTTTATGCGCAGCCGTTTATGCGCAGCCGTTTATGCGCAGCCGTTTATGCGCAGCCGTTTCTGCCTAGCCGTTTCTGCCTAGCCGTTTCTGCGCAGCCGTTTCTGCGCAGCCGTTTCTGCGCAGCCACTTCTGCGCAGCCGCTTCTGCGCAGCCGCTTCTGCGCAGCCGCTTCTGCGCAGCCGCTTCTGCGCAGCCGCTTCTGCGCAGCCGCTTCTGCGCAGCCGCTTCTGCGCAGCCGCTTCTGCGCAGCCGCTTCTGCGCAGCCGCTTCTGCGCAGCCGCTTCTGCGCAGCCGCCTCTGCGCAGCCGCTTCTGCGCAGCCGCTTCTGCGCAGCCGCTTCTGCGCAGCCGCTTCTGCGCAGCCGTTCCTGCGCAGCCGTTCCTGCGCAGCCGTTCCTGCGCAGCCGTTCCTGCGCAGCCGTTTCTGCGCAGCCGCTTCTGCGCAGCCGCTTCTGCGCAGCCGCTTCTGCGCAGCCGCTTCTGCGCAGCCGTTTCTGCGCAGCCGTTCCTGCGCAGCCGTTCCTGCGCAGCCGTTCCTGCGCAGCCGTTCCTGCGCAGCCGTTTCTGCGCAGCCGTTACTGCGCAGCCGTTTCTGCGCAGCCGTTTCTGCGCAGCCGTTCCTGCGCAGCCGTTCCTGCGCAGCCGTTCCTGCGCAGCCGTTCCTGCGCAGCCGTTCCTGCGCAGCCGTTCCTGCGCAGCCGTTCCTGCGAAGCCGTTTCTGCGCAGCCGTTCCTGCGCAGCCGTTCCTGCGAAGCCGTTCCTGCGCAGCCGTTCCTGCGCAGCCGTTTCTGCGCAGCCGTTCCTGCGCAGCCGTTCCTGCGCAGCCGTTTCTGCGCAGCCGTTTCTGCGCAGCCGTTTCTGCACAGCCGTTCCTGCGCAGCTGTTTCTGCGCAGCTGTTTCTGCGCAGCTGTTTCTGCGCAGCTGTTCCTGCGCAGCTGTTGCTGCGCAGCTGTTCCTGCGCAGCTGTTTCTGCGCAGCTGTTCCTGCGCAGCTGTTCCTGCGCAGCTGTTCCTGCGCAGCTGTTCCTGCGCAGCTGCTTCTGCGCAGCTGTCCCTGCGCAGCTGCTTCTGCGCAGCTGTTCCTGCGCAGCCTTTCCTGCGCAGCCGCTTCTGCGCAGCCGCTTCTGCGCAGCCGTTTCTGCGCAGCCGTTTATGCGCAGCCGTTTATGCGCAGCCGTTTATGCGCAGCCGTTTATGCGCAGCCGTTTCTGCCTAGCCGTTTCTGCCTAGCCGTTTCTGCGCAGCCGTTTCTGCGCAGCCGTTTCTGCGCAGCCACTACTGCGCAGCCGCTTCTGCGCAGCCGCTTCTGCGCAGCCGCTTCTGCGCAGCCGCTTCTGCGCAGCCGCTTCTGCGCAGCCGCTTCTGCGCAGCCGCTTCTGCGCAGCCGCTTCTGCGCAGCCGCTTCTGCGCAGCCGCTTCTGCGCAGCCGCTTCTGCGCAGCCGCTTCTGCGCAGCCGCTTCTGCGCAGCCGTTTCTGCGCAGCCGTTCCTGCGCAGCCGTTCCTGCGCAGCCGTTCCTGCGCAGCCGTTCCTGCGCAGCCGTTTCTGCGCAGCCGTTACTGCGCAGCCGTTTCTGCGCAGCCGTTTCTGCGCAGCCGTTCCTGCGCAGCCGTTCCTGCGCAGCCGTTCCTGCGCAGCCGTTCCTGCGCAGCCGTTCCTGCGCAGACGTTCCTGCGCAGCCGTTCCTGCGCAGCCGTTTCTGCGCAGCCGTTCCTGCGCAGCCGTTCCTGCGAAGCCGTTCCTGCGCAGCCGTTCCTGCGCAGCCGTTCCTGCGCAGCCGTTTCTGCGCAGCCGTTCCTGCGCAGCCGTTCCTGCGCAGCCGTTTCTGCGCAGCCGTTTCTGCGCAGCCGTTTCTGCGCAGCCGTTCCTGCGCAGCCGTTTCTGCGCAGCCGTTTCTGCGCAGCCGTTTCTGCGCAGCCGTTCCTGCGCAGCTGTTGCTGCGCAGCTGTTCCTGCGCAGCTGTTTCTGCGCAGCTGTTCCTGCGCAGCTGTTCCTGCGCAGCTGTTCCTGCGCAGCTGTTTCTGCGCAGCTGTTCCTGCGCAACTGTTCCTGCGCAGCTGTTCCTGCGCAGCTGTTCCTGCGCAGCTGTTCCTGCGCAGCTGTTCCTGCGCAGCTGTTCCTGCGCAGCTGTTCCTGCGCAGCCGCTTCTGCGCAGCCGTTTTTGCGCAGCCGTTTATGCGCAGCCGTTTATGCGCAGCCGTTTATGCGCAGCCGTTTATGCGCAGCCGTTTCTGCGCAGCCGTTTCTGCGCAGCCGTTTCTGCGCAGCCGTTTCTGCCTAGCCGTTTCTGCGCAGCCGTTTCTGCGCAGCCGCTTCTGCGCAGCCGCTTCTGCGCAGCCGCTTCTGCGCAGCCGCTTCTGCGCAGCCGCTTCTGCGCAGCCGCTTCTGCGCAGCCGCTTCTGCGCAGCCGCTTCTGCGCAGCCGCTTCTGCGCATCCGCTTCTGCGCAGCCGCTTCTGCGCAGCCGCTTCTGCGCAGCCGCTTCTGCGCAGCCGCTTCTGCGCAGCCGCTTCTGCGCAGCCGCTTCTGCGCAGCCGCTTCTGCGCAGCCGCTTCTGCGCAGCCGTTTCTGCGCAGCCGTTCCTGCGCAGCCGTTCCTGCGCAGCCGTTCCTGCGCAGCCGTTCCTGCGCAGCCGTTACTGCGCAGCCGTTACTGCGCAGCCGTTACTGTGCAGCCGTTTCTGCGCAGCCGTTCCTGCGCAGCCGTTCCTGCGCAGCCGTTCCTGCGCAGCCGTTCCTGCGCAGCCGTTCCTGCGCAGCCGTTCCTGCGCAGCCGTTCCTGCGCAGCCGTTCCTGCGCAGCCGTTCCTGCGCAGCCGTTCCTGCGAAGCCGTTCCTGCGCAGCCGTTCCTGCGCAGCCGTTCCTGCGCAGCCGTTCCTGCGCAGCCGTTCCTGCGCAGCCGTTCCTGCGCAGCCGTTCCTGCGCAGCCGCTTCTGCGCAGCCGCTTCTGCGCAGCCGCTTCTGCGCAGCCGCTTCTGCGCAGCCGCTTCTGCGCAGCCGCTTCTGCGCAGCCGCTTCTGCGCAGCCGCTTCTGCGCAGCCGCTTCTGCGCAGCCGCTTCTGCGCAGCCGTTTCTGCGCAGCCGTTTCTGCGCAGCCGTTTCTGCGCAGCCGTTTCTGCGCAGCCGTTCCTGCGCAGCCGTTCCTGCGCTGCCGTTCCTGCCTAGCTGTTTCTGCGCAGCTGTTTCTGCGCAGCTGTTTCGGCGCAGCTGTTTCGGCGCAGCTGTTTCGGCGCAGCTGTTTCTGCGCAGCTGTTTCTGCGCAGCTGTTTCTGCGCAGCCGTTTATGCGCAGCCGTTTATGCGCAGCCGTTTATGCGCAGCCGTTTATGCGCAGCCGTTTATGCGCAGCCGTTTATGCGCAGCCGTTTATGCGCAGCCGTTTATGCGCACCCGCTTCTGCGCACCCGCTTCTGCGCACCCGCTTCTGCGCACCCGCTTCTGCGCACCCGCTTCTGCGCACCCGCTTCTGCGCACCCGCCTCTGCGCACCCGCTTCTGCGCACCCGCCTCTGCGCACCCGCCTCTGCGCACCCGCCTCTGCGCACCCGCCTCTGCGCACCCGCTTCTGCGCACCCGCTTCTGCGCACCCGCTTCTGCGCACCCGCTTCTGCGCACCCGCTTCTGCGCACCCGCCTCTGCGCACCCGCTTCTGCGCACCCGCTTCTGCGCACCCGCTTCTGCGCAGCCGTTTCTGCGCAGCCGTTTCTGCGCAGCCGTTTCTGCGCAGCCGCTTCTGCGCAGCCGCTTCTGCGCAGCCGTTTCTGCGCAGCCGTTTCTGCGCAGCCGTTTCTGCGCAGCCGTTCCTGCGCAGCCGTTCCTGCGCAGCCGTTCCTGCGCAGCCGTTCCTGCGCAGCCGTTCCTGCGCAGCCGTTACTGCGCAGCCGTTTCTGCGCAGCCGTTCCTGCGCAGCCGTTCCTGCGCAGCTGTTCCTGCGCAGCTGTTCCTGCGCAGCTGTTCCTGTGCAGCTGTTCCAGCGCAGCTGTTCCTGCGCAGCTGTTCCTGCGCAGCTGTTCCTGCGCAGCTGTTCCTGCGCAGCTGTTCCTGCGCAGCTGTTCCTGCGCAGCTGTTTCTGCGCAGCTGTTTCTGCGCAGCTGTTCCTGCGCAGCTGTTCCTGCGCAGCTGTTCCTGCGCAGCTGTTCCTGCGCAGCTGTTCCTGCGCAGCTGTTCCTGCGCAGCTGTTCCTGCGCAGCTGTTCCTGCGCAGCTGTTCCTGCGCAGCTGTTCCTGCGCAGCTGCTTCTGCGCAGCTGTTCCTGCGCAGCTGTTCCTGCGCAGCTGCTTCTGCGCAGCTGCTTCTGCGCAGCTGCTTCTGCGCAGCTGCTTCTGCGCAGCTGCTTCTGCGCAGCTGCTTCTGCGCAGCTGCTTCTGCGCAGCTGCTTCTGCGCAGCTGCTT
Organism: Schistocerca nitens; assembly: GCF_023898315.1. Taxonomy (NCBI): domain Eukaryota; kingdom Metazoa; phylum Arthropoda; class Insecta; order Orthoptera; family Acrididae; genus Schistocerca; species Schistocerca nitens. Next base: position 105,022 of record NW_026045653.1, on the reverse strand, counting down.
CTGCGCAGCTGTTTCTGCGCAGCTGTTTCTGCGCAGCTGCTTCTGCGCAGCTGCTTCTGCGCAGCTGTTCCTGCGCAGCTGTTTCTGCGCAGCTGTTTCTGCGCAGCTGTTTCTGCGCAGCTGTTCCTGCGCAGCTGTTCCTGCGCAGCTGTTCCTGCGCAGCTGTTTCTGCGCAGCTGTTTCTGCGCAGCTGTTTCGGCGCAGCTGTTTCTGCGCAGTTGTTTCTGCGCAGCTGTTTCGGCGCAGCCGTTTCGTCGCAGCCGTTTCGGCGCAGCCGTTTCTGCGCAGCCGTTTCGGCGCAGCCGTTTCGGCGCAGCCGTTTCGGCGCAGCCGTTTCGGCGCAGCCGTTTCTGCGCAGCCGTTTCTGCGCAGCCGTTTCGGCGCAGCCGTTTCGGCGCAGCCGTTTCGGCGCAGCCGTTTCTGCGCAGCCGTTCCTGAGCAGCCGTTCCTGCGCAGCTGTTTCTGCGCAGCTGTTCCTGCGCAGCTGTTCCTGCGCAGCTGTTCCTGCGCAGCTGTTCCTGCGCAGCTGTTTCTGCGCAGCTGTTTCTGCGCAGCTGTTTCTGCGCAGCTGTTTCTGCCGAGCTGTTTCTGCGCAGCCGTTTCTGCGCAGCCGTTTATGCGCAGCCGTTTATGCGCAGCCGTTTCTGCGCAGCCGTTTCTGCGCAGCCGTTTCTGCGCAGCCGTTTCTGCGCAGCCGTTTCTGCGCAGCCGTTTCTGAGCAGCCGTTTCTGAGCAGCCGTTTCTGCGCAGCCGTTTCTGCGCAGCCGTTTCTGCGCAGCCGTTTCAGCGCAGCCGTTTCTGCGCAGCCGTTTCTGCGCAGCCGTTTCTGCGCAGCCGTTTCTGCGCAGCCGTTTCTGCGCAGCCGTTTCTGCGCAGCCGTTTCTGCGCAGCCGTTTCTGCGCAGCCGTTTCTGCGCAGCCGTTTCTGCGCAGCCGCTTCTGCGCAGCCGCTTCTGCGCAGCCGCTTCTGCGCAGCCGCTTCTGCGCAGCCGCTTCTGCGCTGCCGTTTCTGCGCTGCCGCTTCTGCGCTGCCGCTTCTGTGCAGCCGCTTCTGCGCAGCCGCTTCTGCGCAGCCGTTTCTGCGCAGCCGTTTCTGCGCAGCCGTTTCTGCGCAGCCGTTTCTGCGCAGCCGTTTCTGCGCAGCCGTTTCTGCGCAGCCGTTTCTGCGCAGCCGTTTCTGCGCAGCCGCTTCTGCGCAGCCGCTTCTGCGCAGCCGTTTCTGCGCAGCCGTTTCTGCGCTGCCGTTTCTGCGCAGCCGCTTCTGCGCAACCGCTTCTGCGCAGCCGCTTCTGCGCAGCCGCTTCTGCGCAGCCGCTTCTGCGCAGCCGCTTCTGAGCAGCCGCTTCTGCGCGGCTGTTTCTGCGCGGCTGTTCCTGCGCGGCTGTTTCTGCGCGGCTGTTTCTGCGCGGCTGTTTCTGCGCGGCTGTTCCTGCGCGGCTGTTCCTGCGCGGCTGTTCCTGCGCGGCTGTTCCTGCGCGGCTGTTCCTGCGCGGCTGTTCCTGCGCGGCTGTTTCTGCGCGGCTGTTCCTGCGCGGCTGTTCCTGCGCGGCTGTTCCTGCGCGGCTGTTCCTGCGCGGCTGTTCCTGCGCAGCTGTTCCTGCGCAGCTGCTTCTGCGCAGCTGTTCCTGCGCAGCTGTTCCTGCGCAGCTGTTCCTGCGCAGCTGTTCCTGCGCAGCTGTTCCTGCGCAGCTGTTCCTGCGCAGCTGCTTCTGCGCAGCTGCTTCTGCGCAGCTGCTTCTGCGCAGCTGCTTCTGCGCAGCTGTTTCTGCGCAGCTGTTTCTGCGCAGCTGCTTCTGCGCAGCTGCTTCTGCGCAGCTGCTTCTGCGCAGCTGCTTCTGCGCAGCTGCTTCTGCGCAGCTGCTTCTGCGCAGCTGTTTCTGCGCAGCTGTTTCTGCGCAGCTGCTTCTGCGCAGCTGCTTCTGCGCAGCTGTTTCTGCCTAGCTGTTTCTGCGCAGCTGTTTCGGCGCAGCTGTTTCGGCGCAGCTGTTTCTGCCTAGCTGTTTCTGCGCAGCTGTTTCTGCGCAGCTGTTTCGGCGCAGCCGTTTCGGCGCAGCCGTTTCGGCGCAGCTGTTTCGGCGCAGCTGTTTCTTCGCAGCTGTTTCGGCGCAGCTGTTTCGGCGCAGCTGTTCCTGCGCAGCTGTTCCTGCGCAGCTGTTCCTGCGCAGCTGTTCCTGCGCAGCTGTTCCTGCGCAGCTGTTCCTGCGCAGCCGTTTCTGCGCAGCCGTTTATGCGCAGCCGTTTATGCGCAGCCGTTTATGCGCAGCCGTTTATGCGCAGCCGTTTATGCGCAGCCGTTTATGCGCAACCGTTTATGCGCAGCCGTTTATGCGCAGCCGTTTCTGCGCAGCCGTTTCTGCGCAGCCGTTTCTGCGCAGCCGTTTCTGCGCAGCAGTTTCTGCGCAGCCGTTTCTGCGCAGCCGTTTCTGCGCAGCCGTTTCTGCGCAGCCGCTTCTGCGCAGCCGCTTCTGCGCAGCCGCTTCTGCGCAGCCGCTTCTGCGCAGCCGTTTCTGCGCAGCCGCTTCTGCGCAGCCGCTTCTGCGCAGCCGCTTCTGCGCAGCCGCTTCTGCGCAGCCGCTTCTGCGCAGCCGTTCCTGCGAAGCCGTTCCTGCGCAGCCGTTCCTGCGCAGCCGTTCCTGCGCAGCCGTTTCTGCGCAGCCGTTCCTGCGCAGCCGTTCCTGCGCAGCCGTTTCTGCGCAGCCGTTTCTGCGCAGCCGTTTCTGCGCAGCCGTTCCTGCGCAGCCGTTTCTGCGCAGCCGTTTCTGCGCAGCCGTTTCTGCGCAGCCGTTCCTGCGCAGCCGTTGCTGCGCAGCTGTTCCTGCGCAGCTGTTTCTGCGCAGCTGTTCCTGCGCAGCTGTTCCTGCGCAGCTGTTCCTGCGCAGCTGTTTCTGCGCAGCTGTTCCTGCGCAACTGTTCCTGCGCAGCTGTTCCTGCGCAGCTGTTCCTGCGCAGCTGTTCCTGCGCAGCTGTTCCTGCGCAGCTGTTCCTGCGCAGCTGTTCCTGCGCAGCCGCTTCTGCGCAGCCGTTTTTGCGCAGCCGTTTATGCGCAGCCGTTTATGCGCAGCCGTTTATGCGCAGCCGTTTATGCGCAGCCGTTTCTGCACAGCCGTTTCTGCGCAGCCGTTTCTGCGCAGCCGTTTCTGCCTAGCCGTTTCTGCGCAGCCGTTTCTGCGCAGCCGCTTCTGCGCAGCCGCTTCTGCGCAGCCGCTTCTGCGCAGCCGCTTCTGCGCAGCCGCTTCTGCGCAGCCGCTTCTGCGCAGCCGCTTCTGCGCAGCCGCTTCTGCGCAGCCGCTTCTGCGCAGCCGCTTCTGCGCAGCCGCTTCTGCGCAGCCGCTTCTGCGCAGCCGTTTCTGCGCAGCCGCTTCTGCGCAGCCGCTTCTGCGCAGCCGCTTCTGCGCAGCCGCTTCTGCGCAGCCGTTTCTGCGCAGCCGTTCCTGCGCAGCCGTTCCTGCGCAGCCGTTCCTGCGCAGCCGTTCCTGCGCAGCCGTTACTGCGCAGCCGTTACTGCGCAGCCGTTACTGCGCAGCCGTTTCTGCGCAGCCGTTCCTGCGCAGCCGTTCCTGCGCAGCCGTTCCTGCGCAGCCGTTCCTGCGCAGCCGTTCCTGCGCAGCCGTTCCTGCGCAGCCGTTCCTGCGCAGCCGTTCCTGCGCAGCCGTTCCTGCGCAGCCGTTCCTGCGCAGCCGTTCCTGCGAAGCCGTTCCTGCGCAGCCGTTCCTGCGCAGCCGTTCCTGCGCAGCCGTTCCTGCGCAGCCGTTCCTGCGCAGCCGTTCCTGCGCAGCCGTTCCTGCGCAGCCGCTTCTGCGCAGCCGCTTCTGCGCAGCCGCTTCTGCGCAGCCGCTTCTGCGCAGCCGCTTCTGCGCAGCCGCTTCTGCGCAGCCGCTTCTGCGCAGCCGCTTCTGCGCAGCCGCTTCTGCGCAGCCGCTTCTGCGCAGCCGTTTCTGCGCAGCCGTTTCTGCGCAGCCGTTTCTGCGCAGCCGTTCCTGCGCAGCCGTTCCTGCGCTGCCGTTCCTGCCTAGCTGTTTCTGCGCAGCTGTTTCTGCGCAGCTGTTTCGGCGCAGCTGTTTCGGCGCAGCTGTTTCGGCGCAGCTGTTTCTGCGCAGCTGTTTCTGCGCAGCTGTTTCTGCGCAGCCGTTTATGCGCAGCCGTTTATGCGCAGCCGTTTATGCGCAGCCGTTTATGCGCAGCCGTTTATGCGCAGCCGTTTATGCGCAGCCGTTTATGCGCAGCCGTTTATGCGCACCCGCTTCTGCGCACCCGCTTCTGCGCACCCGCTTCTGCGCACCCGCTTCTGCGCACCCGCTTCTGCGCACCCGCTTCTGCGCACCCGCCTCTGCGCACCCGCTTCTGCGCACCCGCCTCTGCGCACCCGCCTCTGCGCACCCGCCTCTGCGCACCCGCCTCTGCGCACCCGCTTCTGCGCACCCGCTTCTGCGCACCCGCTTCTGCGCACCCGCTTCTGCGCACCCGCTTCTGCGCACCCGCCTCTGCGCACCCGCTTCTGCGCACCCGCTTCTGCGCACCCGCTTCTGCGCAGCCGTTTCTGCGCAGCCGTTTCTGCGCAGCCGTTTCTGCGCAGCCGCTTCTGCGCAGCCGCTTCTGCGCAGCCGTTTCTGCGCAGCCGTTTCTGCGCAGCCGTTTCTGCGCAGCCGTTCCTGCGCAGCCGTTCCTGCGCAGCCGTTCCTGCGCAGCCGTTCCTGCGCAGCCGTTCCTGCGCAGCCGTTACTGCGCAGCCGTTTCTGCGCAGCCGTTCCTGCGCAGCCGTTCCTGCGCAGCTGTTCCTGCGCAGCTGTTCCTGCGCAGCTGTTCCTGCGCAGCTGTTCCAGCGCAGCTGTTCCTGCGCAGCTGTTCCTGCGCAGCTGTTCCTGCGCAGCTGTTCCTGCGCAGCTGTTCCTGCGCAGCTGTTCCTGCGCAGCTGTTTCTGCGCAGCTGTTTCTGCGCAGCTGTTCCTGCGCAGCTGTTCCTGCGCAGCTGTTCCTGCGCAGCTGTTCCTGCGCAGCTGTTCCTGCGCAGCTGTTCCTGCGCAGCTGTTCCTGCGCAGCTGTTCCTGCGCAGCTGTTCCTGCGCAGCTGTTCCTGCGCAGCTGTTGCTGCGCAGCTGCTTCTGCGCAGCTGTTCCTGCGCAGCTGTTCCTGCGCAGCTGCTTCTGCGCAGCTGCTTCTGCGCAGCTGCTTCTGCGCAGCTGCTTCTGCGCAGCTGCTTCTGCGCAGCTGCTTCTGCGCAGCTGCTTCTGCGCAGCTGCTTCTGCGCAGCTGCTTCTGCGCAGCTGTTTCTGCGCAGCTGTTTCTGCGCAGCTGCTTCTGCGCAGCTGCTTCTGCGCAGCTGTTCCTGCGCAGCTGTTTCTGCGCAGCTGTTTCTGCGCAGCTGTTTCTGCGCAGCTGTTCCTGCGCAGCTGTTCCTGCGCAGCTGTTCCTGCGCAGCTGTTTCTGCGCAGCTGTTTCTGCGCAGCTGTTTCGGCGCAGCTGTTTCTGCGCAGTTGTTTCTGCGCAGCTGTTTCGGCGCAGCCGTTTCGTCGCAGCCGTTTCGGCGCAGCCGTTTCTGCGCAGCCGTTTCGGCGCAGCCGTTTCGGCGCAGCCGTTTCGGCGCAGCCGTTTCGGCGCAGCCGTTTCTGCGCAGCCGTTTCTGCGCAGCCGTTTCGGCGCAGCCGTTTCGGCGCAGCCGTTTCGGCGCAGCCGTTTCTGCGCAGCCGTTCCTGAGCAGCCGTTCCTGAGCAGCTGTTCCTGCGCAGCTGTTCCTGCGCAGCTGTTCCTGCGCAGCTGTTCCTGCGCAGCTGTTCCTGCGCAGCTGTTTCTGCGCAGCTGTTTCTGCGCAGCTGTTTCTGCGCAGCTGTTTCTGCCGAGCTGTTTCTGCGCAGCCGTTTCTGCGCAGCCGTTTATGCGCAGCCGTTTATGCGCAGCCGTTTCTGCGCAGCCGTTTCTGCGCAGCCGTTTCTGCGCAGCCGTTTCTGCGCAGCCGTTTCTGCGCAGCCGTTTCTGAGCAGCCGTTTCTGAGCAGCCGTTTCTGCGCAGCCGTTTCTGCGCAGCCGTTTCTGCGCAGCCGTTTCTGCGCAGCCGTTTCTGCGCAGCCGTTTCTGCGCAGCCGTTTCTGCGCAGCCGTTTCTGCGCAGCCGTTTCTGCGCAGCCGTTTCTGCGCAGCCGTTTCTGCGCAGCCGTTTCTGCGCAGCCGTTTCTGCGCAGCCGCTTCTGCGCAGCCGCTTCTGCGCAGCCGCTTCTGCGCAGCCGCTTCTGCGCAGCCGCTTCTGCGCTGCCGTTTCTGCGCTGCCGCTTCTGCGCTGCCGCTTCTGTGCAGCCGCTTCTGCGCAGCCGCTTCTGCGCAGCCGTTTCTGCGCAGCCGTTTCTGCGCAGCCGTTTCTGCGCAGCCGTTTCTGCGCAGCCGTTTCTGCGCAGCCGTTTCTGCGCAGCCGTTTCTGCGCAGCCGTTTCTGCGCAGCCGCTTCTGCGCAGCCGCTTCTGCGCAGCCGTTTCTGCGCAGCCGTTTCTGCGCTGCCGTTTCTGCGCAGCCGCTTCTGCGCAACCGCTTCTGCGCAGCCGCTTCTGCGCAGCCGCTTCTGCGCAGCCGCTTCTGCGCAGCCGCTTCTGAGCAGCCGCTTCTGCGCGGCTGTTTCTGCGCGGCTGTTCCTGCGCGGCTGTTTCTGCGCGGCTGTTTCTGCGCGGCTGTTTCTGCGCGGCTGTTCCTGCGCGGCTGTTCCTGCGCGGCTGTTCCTGCGCGGCTGTTCCTGCGCGGCTGTTCCTGCGCGGCTGTTCCTGCGCGGCTGTTTCTGCGCGGCTGTTCCTGCGCGGCTGTTCCTGCGCGGCTGTTCCTGCGCGGCTGTTCCTGCGCGGCTGTTCCTGCGCAGCTGTTCCTGCGCAGCTGCTTCTGCGCAGCTGTTCCTGCGCAGCTGTTCCTGCGCAGCTGTTCCTGCGCAGCTGTTCCTGCGCAGCTGTTCCTGCGCAGCTGTTCCTGCGCAGCTGCTTCTGCGCAGCTGCTTCTGCGCAGCTGCTTCTGCGCAGCTGCTTCTGCGCAGCTGTTTCTGCGCAGCTGTTTCTGCGCAGCTGCTTCTGCGCAGCTGCTTCTGCGCAGCTGCTTCTGCGCAGCTGCTTCTGCGCAGCTGCTTCTGCGCAGCTGCTTCTGCGCAGCTGTTTCTGCGCAGCTGTTTCTGCGCAGCTGCTTCTGCGCAGCTGCTTCTGCGCAGCTGTTTCTGCCTAGCTGTTTCTGCGCAGCTGTTTCGGCGCAGCTGTTTCGGCGCAGCTGTTTCTGCCTAGCTGTTTCTGCGCAGCTGTTTCTGCGCAGCTGTTTCGGCGCAGCTGTTTCGGCGCAGCTGTTTCGGCGCAGCTGTTTCGGCGCAGCTGTTTCTTCGCAGCTGTTTCGGCGCAGCTGTTTCGGCGCAGCTGTTCCTGCGCAGCTGTTCCTGCGCAGCTGTTCCTGCGCAGCTGTTCCTGCGCAGCTGTTCCTGCGCAGCTGTTCCTGCGCAGCCGTTCCTGCGCAGCCGTTTCTGCGCAGCCGTTTATGCGCAGCCGTTTATGCGCAGCCGTTTATGCGCAGCCGTTTATGCGCAGCCGTTTATGCGCAGCCGTTTATGCGCAGCCGTTTATGCGCAGCCGTTTATGCGCAGCCGTTTCTGCGCAGCCGTTTCTGCGCAGCCGTTTCTGCGCAGCAGTTTCTGCGCAGCCGTTTCTGCGCAGCCGTTTCTGCGCAGCCGTTTCTGCGCAGCCGCTTCTGCGCAGCCGCTTCTGCGCAGCCGCTTCTGCGCAGCCGCTTCTGCGCAGCCGTTTCTGCGCAGCCGCTTCTGCGCAGCCGCTTCTGCGCAGCCGCTTCTGCGCAGCCGCTTCTGCGCAGCCGCTTCTGCGCAGCCGCTTATGCGCAGCCGCTTATGCGCAGCCGCTTCTGCGCAGCCGCTTCTGCGCAGCCGCTTCTGCGCAGCCGCTTCTGCGCAGCCGCTTCTGCGCAGCCGTTTCTGCGCAGCCGTTTCTGCGCAGCCGCTTCTGCGCAGCCGCTTCTGCGCAGCCGTCCCTGCGCAGCCGTCCCTGCGCAGCCGTTTCTGCGCAGCCGCTTCTGCGCAGCCGCTTCTGCGCAGCCGCTTATGCGCAGCCGCTTATGCGCAGCCGCTTCTGCGCAGCCGCTTCTGCGCAGCCGCTTCTGCGCAGCCGCTTCTGCGCAGCCGCTTCTGCGCAGCCGCTTCTGCGCAGCCGTTTCTGCGCAGCCGTTTCTGCGCAGCCGTTTCTGCGCAGCCGCTTCTGCGCAGCTGCTTCTGCGCAGCTGTTCCTGCGCAGCTGTTCCTGCGCAGCTGTTCCTGCGCAGCTGTTCCTGCGCAGCTGTTTCTGCGCAGCTGTTCCTGCGCAGCTGTTCCTGCGCAGCTGTTCCTGCGCAGCTGTTCCTGCGCAGCTGTTCCTGCGCAGCTGCTCCTGCGCAGCTGTTCCTGCGCAGCTGCTCCTGCGCAGCTGTTCCTGCGCAGCTGTTCCTGCGCAGCCGCTTCTGCGCAGCCGCTTCTGCGCAGCCGTTTCTGCGCAGCCGTTTATGCGCAGCCGTTTATGCGCAGCCGTTTATGCGCAGCCGTTTCTGCGCAGCCGTTTCTGCGCAGCCGTTTCTGCGCAGCCGTTTCTGCCTAGCCGTTTCTGCGCAGCCGTTTCTGCGCAGCCGTTTCCGCGCAGCCGCTTCCGCGCAGCCGCTTCCGCGCAGCCGCTTCCGCGCAGCCGCTTCCGCGCAGCCGCTTCCGCGCAGCCGCTTCCGCGCAGCCGCTTCCGCGCAGCCGCTTCTGCGCAGCCGCTTCTGCGCAGCCGTTTCTGCGCAGCCGTTTCTGCGCAGCCGCTTCTGCGCAGCCGCTTCTGCGCAGCCGTTTGTGCGCAGCTGTTTCTGCGCAGCCGTTTCTGCGCAGCCGTTTCTGCGCAGCCGTTCCTGCGCAGCCGTTCCTGCGCAGCCGTTCCTGCGCTGCCGTTCCTGCGCAGCCGTTCCTGCGCAGCCGTTCCTGCGCAGCCGTTACTGCGCAGCCGTTCCTGCGCAGCCGTTCCTGCGCAGCCGTTCCTGCGCAGCCGTTCCTGCGCAGCCGTTTCTGCGAAACCGTTTCTGCGCAGCCGTTTCTGCGCAGCCGTTCCTGCGAAGCCGTTCCTGCGCAGCCGTTCCTGCGCAGCCGTTCCTGCGCAGCCGTTCCTGCGCAGCCGCTTCTGCGCAGCCGCTTCTGCGCAGCCGCTTCTGCGCAGCCGCTTCTGCGCAGCCGCTTCTGCGCAGCCGCTTCTGCGCAGCCGCTTCTGCGCAGCCGCTTCTGCGCAGCCGCTTCTGCGCAGCCGCTTCTGCGCAGCCGTTTCTGCGCAGCCGCTTCTGCGCAGCCGCTTCTGCGCAGCTGTTTCTGCGCTGCTGTTTCTGCGCTGCTGCTTCTGCGCAGCTGTTTCTGCGCAGCTGTTCCTGCGCAGCTGTTCCTGCGCAGCTGTTCCTGCGCAGCTGTTTCTGCCTAGCTGTTTCTGCGCAGCTGTTTCTGCGCAGCTGTTTCGGCGCAGCCGTTTACGCGCATCCGTTTACGCGCAGCCGTTTACGCGCAGCCGTTTACGCGCAGCCGTTTACGCGCAGCCGTTTATGCGCAGCCGTTTATGCGCAGCCGTTTATGCGCAGCCGTTTCTGCGCAGCCGTTTCTGCGCAGCCGTTTATGCGCAGCCGTTTCTGCGCAGCCGTTTCTGCGCAGCCGTTTCTGCGCAGCCGTTTATGCGCAGCCGTTTATGCGCAGCCGCTTCTGCGCACCCGCTTCTGCGCACCCGCTTCTGCGCACCCGCTTCTGCGCACCCGCTTCTGCGCACCCGCTTCTGCGCACCCGCTTCTGCGCACCCGCTTCTGCGCACCCGCTTCTGCGCACCCGCTTCTGCGCACCCGCTTCTGCGCACCCGCTTCTGCGCAGCCGTTTCTGCGCAGCCGTTTCTGCGCAGCCGTTCCTGCGCAGCCGTTCCTGCGCAGCCGTTCCTGCGCAGCCGTTCCTGCGCAGCCGTTCCTGCGCAGCCGTTACTGCGCAGCCGTTTCTGCGCAGCCGTTCCTGCGCAGCCGTTCCTGCGCAGCCGTTCCTGCGCAGCCGTTCCTGCGCAGCCGTTCCTGCGCAGATGTTCCTGCGCAGCTGTTTCTGCGCAGCTGTTCCTGCGCAGATGTTCCTGCGCAGCTGTTTCTGCGCAGCTGTTCCTGCGCAGCTGTTCCTGCGCAGCCGCTTCTGCGCAGCCGCTTCTGCGCAGCCGCTTCCGCGCAGCCGCTTCCGCGCAGCCGCTTCTGCGCAGCCGCTTATGCGCAGCCGCTTATGCGCAGCCGCTTATGCGCAGCCGCTTCTGCGCAGCCGCTTCTGCGCAGCCGCTTCTGCGCAGCCGCTTCTGCGCAGCCGCTTCTGCGCAGCCGTTTCTGCGCAGCCGTTTCTGCGCAGCCGTTTCTGCGCAGCCGCTTCTGCGCAGCCGCTTCTGCGCAGCCGTTTCTGCGCAGCCGTTTCTGCGCAGCCGTTTCTGCGCAGCCGTTCCTGCGCAGCCGTTCCTGCGCAGCCGTCCCTGCGCAGCCGTTTCTGCGCAGCCGTTCCTGCGCAGCCGTTACTGCGCAGCCGTTTCTGCGCAGCCGCTTCTGCGCACCCGCTTCTGCGCACCCGCTTCTGCGCACCCGCTTCTGCGCACCCGCTTCTGCGCACCCGCTTCTGCGCACCCGCTTCTGCGCACCCGCTTCTGCGCAGCCGCTTCTGCGCAGCCGTTTCTGCGCAGCCGTTCCTGCGCAGCCGTTCCTGCGCAGCCGTTCCTGCGCAGCCGTTCCTGCGCAGCCGTTCCTGCGCAGCCGTTACTGCGCAGCCGTTTCTGCGCAGCCGTTCCTGCGCAGCCGTTCCTGCGCAGCCGTTCCTGCGCAGCCGTTCCTGCGCAGCCGTTCCTGCGCAGCCGTTCCTGCGCAGCCGTTCCTGCGCAGCCGTTCCTGCGCAGCCGTTCCTGCGCAGCCGTTCCTGCGCAGCCGTTCCTGCGCAGCCGTTCCTGCGCAGCCGTTCCTGCGCAGCAGTTCCTGCGCAGCCGTTCCTGCGCAGCCGTTCCTGCGCAGCCGTTCCTGCGCAGCCGTTACTGCGCAGCCGTTACTGCGCAGCCGTTACTGCGCAGCCGTTCCTGCGCAGCCGTTCCTGCGCAGCCGTTCCTGCGCAGCCGTTCCTGCGCAGCCGTTCCTGCGCAGCCGTTCATGCGCAGCCGTTTATGCGCAGCCGTTTATGCGCAGCCGCTTATGCGCAGCCGCTTCTGCGCAGCCGCTTCTGCGCAGCCGCTTCTGCGCAGCCGCTTCTGCGCAGCCGCTTCTGCGCAGCCGCTTCTGCGCAGCCGCTTCTGCGCAGCCGCTTCTGCGCAGCCGCTTCTGCGCAGCCGCTTCTGCGCAGCCGCTTCTGCGCAGCCGCTTCTGCGCAGCCGCTTCTGCGCAGCCGCTTCTGCGCAGCCGCTTCTGCGCAGCCGCTTCTGCGCAGCCGCTTCTGCGCAGCCGCTTCTGCGCAGCCGCTTCTGCGCAGCCGTTTCTGCGCAGCCGTTTCTGCGCAGCCGTTCCTGCGCAGCCGTTCCTGCGCAGCCGTTCCTGCGCAGCCGTTCCTGCGCAGCCGTTACTGCGCAGCCGTTACTGCGCAGCCGTTCCTGCGCAGCCGTTCCTGCGCAGCCGTTCCTGCGCAGCCGTTCCTGCGCAGCCGTTCCTGCGCAGCCGTTCCTGCGCAGCCGTTCCTGCGCAGCCGTTCCTGCGCAGCCGTTCCTGCGCAGCCGTTCCTGCGCAGCCGTTCCTGCGCAGCCGCTTCTGCGCAGCCGCTTCTGCGCAGCCGCTTCTGCGCAGCCGCTTCTGCGCAGCCGCTTCTGCGCAGCCGCTTCTGCGCAGCCGCTTCTGCGCAGCCGTTTCTGCGCAGCCGTTTCTGCGCAGCCGTTTCTGCGCAGCCGTTTCTGCGCAGCCGTTCCTGCGCAGCCGTTCCTGCGCTGCCGTTCCTGCCTAGCTGTTTCTGCGCAGCTGTTTCTGCGCAGCTGTTTCGGCGCAGCTGTTTCGGCGCAGCTGTTTCGGCGCAGCTGTTTCTGCGCAGCTGTTTCTGCGCAGCTGTTTCTGCGCAGCCGTTTATGCGCAGCCGTTTATGCGCAGCCGTTTATGCGCAGCCGTTTATGCGCAGCCGTTTATGCGCAGCCGTTTATGCGCAGCCGTTTATGCGCAGCCGCTTCTGCGCACCCGCTTCTGCGCACCCGCTTCTGCGCACCCGCTTCTGCGCACCCGCTTCTGCGCACCCGCTTCTGCGCACCCGCTTCTGCGCACCCGCTTCTGCGCACCCGCCTCTGCGCACCCGCTTCTGCGCACCCGCCTCTGCGCACCCGCCTCTGCGCACCCGCCTCTGCGCACCCGCCTCTGCGCACCCGCTTCTGCGCACCCGCTTCTGCGCACCCGCTTCTGCGCACCCGCTTCTGCGCACCCGCTTCTGCGCACCCGCCTCTGCGCACCCGCTTCTGCGCACCCGCTTCTGCGCAGCCGTTTCTGCGCAGCCGTTTCTGCGCAGCCGCTTCTGCGCAGCCGCTTCTGCGCAGCCGTTTCTGCGCAGCCGTTTCTGCGCAGCCGTTTCTGCGCAGCCGTTCCTGCGCAGCCGTTCCTGCGCAGCCGTTCCTGCGCAGCCGTTCCTGCGCAGCCGTTCCTGCGCAGCCGTTACTGCGCAGCCGTTTCTGCGCAGCCGTTCCTGCGCAGCCGTTCCTGCGCAGCCGTTCCTGCGCAGCCGTTCCTGCGCAGCCGTTCCTGCGCAGCCGTTCCTGCGCAGCCGTTCCTGCGCAGCCGTTCCTGCGCAGCCGTTTCTGCGCAGCTGTTTCTGCGCAGCTGTTTCTGCGCAGCTGTTCCTGCGCAGCTGTTCCTGCGCAGCTGTTCCTGCGCAGCTGTTCCTGCGCAGCTGTTCCTGCGCAGCAGTTCCTGCGCAGCTGTTCCTGCGCAGCTGTTCCTGCGCAGCTGTTCCTGCGCAGCTGTTCCTGCGCAGCTGTTCCTGCGCAGCTGTTCCTGCGCAGCTGCTTCTGCGCAGCTGTTCCTGCGCAGCTGTTCCTGCGCAGCTGCTTCTGCGCAGCTGCTTCTGCGCAGCTGCTTCTGCGCAGCTGCTTCTGCGCAGCTGCTTCTGCGCAGCTGCTTCTGCGCAGCTGCTTCTGCGCAGCTGCTTCTGCGCAGCTGTTTCTGCGCAGCTGTTTCTGCGCAGCTGCTTCTGCGCAGCTGCTTCTGCGCAGCTGTTCCTGCGCAGCTGTTCCTGCGCAGCTGTTTCTGCGCAGCTGTTCCTGCGCAGCTGTTCCTGCGCAGCTGTTCCTGCGCACCTGTTTCTGCGCAGCTGTTTCTGCGCAGCTGTTTCGGCGCAGCTGTTTCTGCGCAGTTGTTTCGGCGCAGCCGTTTCGGCGCAGCCGTTTCGGCGCAGCCGTTTCTGCGCAGCCGTTTCGGCGCAGCCGTTTCGGCGCAGCCGTTTCGGCGCAGCCGTTTCGGCGCAGCCGTTTCTGCGCAGCCGTTTCTGCGCAGCCGTTTCGGCGCAGCCGTTTCGGCGCAGCCGTTTCGGCGCAGCCGTTTCTGCGCAGCCGTTTCTGCGCAGCCGTTCCTGAGCAGCTGTTCCTGAGCAGCTGTTCCTGCGCAGCTGTTCCTGCGCAGCTGTTCCTGCGCAGCTGTTCCTGCGCAGCTGTTCCTGCGCAGCTGTTTCTGCGCAGCTGTTTCTGCGCAGCTGTTTCTGCCGAGCTGTTTCTGCGCAGCCGTTTCTGCGCAGCCGTTTCTGCGCAGCCGTTTCTGCGCAGCTGTTCCTGCGCAGCTGTTCCTGCGCAGCTGTTTCTGCGCAGCTGTTTCTGCGCAGCTGTTTCTGCGCAGCAGTTCCTGCGCAGCTGTTGCTGCGCAGCTGTTCCTGCGCAGCTGTTTCTGCGCAGCTGTTCCTGCGCAGCTGTTCCTGCGCAGCTGTTCCTGCGCAGCTGTTTCTGCGCAGCTGTTCCTGCGCAGCTGTTCCTGCGCAGCTGTTCCTGCGCAGCTGTTCCTGCGCAGCTGTTCCTGCGCAGCTGTTCCTGCGCAGCTGTTCCTGCGCAGCTGTTCCTGCGTAGCCGCTTCTGCGCAGCCGTTTATGCGCAGCCGTTTATGCGCAGCCGTTTATGCGCAGCCGTTTATGCGCAGCCGTTTATGCGCAGCCGTTTATGCGCAGCCGTTTATGCGCAGCCGTTTATGCGCAGCCGTTTCTGCGCAGCCGTTTCTGCCTAGCCGTTTCTGCGCAGCCGTTTCTGCGCAGCCGCTTCTGCGCAGCCGCTTCTGCGCAGCCGCTTCTGCGCAGCCGCTTCTGCGCAGCCGCTTCTGCGCAGCCGCTTCTGCGCAGCCGCTTCTGCCTAGCCGCTTCTGCGCAGCCGCTTCTGCGCAGCCGCTTCTGCGCAGCCGCTTCTGCGCAGCCGCTTCTGCGCAGCCGCTTCTGCGCAGCCGCTTCTGCGCAGCCGCTTCTGCGCAGCCGTTTCTGCGCAGCCGCTTCTGCGCAGCCGCTTCTGCGCAGCCGCTTCTGCGCAGCCGTTTCTGCGCAGCCGTTTCTGCGCAGCCGTTCCTGCGCAGCCGTTCCTGCGCAGCCGTTCCTGCGCAGCCGTTCCTGCGCAGCCGTTACTGCGCAGCCGTTACTGCGCAGCCGTTCCTGCGCAGCCGTTCCTGCGCAGCCGTTCCTGCGCAGCCGTTCCTGCGCAGCCGTTCCTGCGCAGCCGTTCCTGCGCAGCCGTTCCTGCGCAGCCGTTCCTGCGCAGCCGTTCCTGCGCAGCCGTTCCTGCGCAGCCGTTCCTGCGCAGCCGTTCCTGCGCAGCCGCTTCTGCGCAGCCGCTTCTGCGCAGCCGCTTCTGCGCAGCCGCTTCTGCGCAGCCGCTTCTGCGCAGTCGCTTCTGCGCAGCCGCTTCTGTGCAGCCGCTTCTGCGCAGCCGTTTCTGCGCAGCCGTTTCTGCGCAGCCGTTTCTGCGCAGCCGTTTCTGCGCAGCCGTTCCTGCGCAGCCGTTCCTGCGCTGCCGTTCCTGCCTAGCTGTTTCTGCGCAGCTGTTTCTGCGCAGCTGTTTCGGCGCAGCTGTTTCGGCGCAGCTGTTTCGGCGCAGCTGTTTCTGCGCAGCTGTTTCTGCGCAGCTGTTTCTGCGCAGCTGTTTCTGCGCAGCCGTTTATGCGCAGCCGTTTATGCGCAGCCGTTTATGCGCAGCCGTTTATGCGCAGCCGTTTATGCGCAGCCGCTTCTGCGCACCCGCTTCTGCGCACCCGCTTCTGCGCACCCGCTTCTGCGCACCCGCTTCTGCGCACCCGCTTCTGCGCACCCGCTTCTGCGCACCCGCTTCTGCGCACCCGCTTCTGCGCACCCGCCTCTGCGCACCCGCTTCTGCGCAACCGCCTCTGCGCACCCGCCTCTGCGCACCCGCCTCTGCGCACCCGCCTCTGCGCACCCGCTTCTGCGCACCCGCTTCTGCGCACCCGCTTCTGCGCACCCGCTTCTGCGCACCCGCTTCTGCGCACCCGCCTCTGCGCACCCGCTTCTGCGCACCCGCTTCTGCGCACCCGCTTCTGCGCAGCCGTTTCTGCGCAGCCGTTTCTGCGCAGCCGCTTCTGCGCAGCCGCTTCTGCGCAGCCGTTTCTGCGCAGCCGTTTCTGCGCAGCCGTTTCTGCGCAGCCGTTCCTGCGCAGCCGTTCCTGCGCAGCCGTTCCTGCGCAGCCGTTCCTGCGCAGCCGTTCCTGCGCAGCCGTTACTGCGCAGCCGTTTCTGCGCAGCCGTTCCTGCGCAGCCGTTCCTGCGCAGCCGTTCCTGCGCAGCCGTTCCTGCGCAGCTGTTCCTGCGCAGCTGTTCCTGCGCAGCTGTTCCTGCGCAGCTGTTCCTGCGCAGCTGTTCCTGCGCAGCTGTTCCGGCGCAGCTGTTTCTGCGCAGCTGTTTCTGCGCAGCTGTTCCTGCGCAGCTGTTCCTGCGCAGCTGTTCCTGCGCAGCTGTTCCTGCGCAGCTGTTCCTGCGCAGCAGTTCCTGCGCAGCTGTTCCTGCGCAGCTGTTCCTGCGCAGCTGTTCCTGCGCAGCTGTTCCTGCGCAGCTGTTCCTGCGCAGCTGTTCCTGCGCAGCTGCTTCTGCGCAGCTGTTCCTGCGCAGCTGTTCCTGCGCAGCTGCTTCTGCGCAGCTGCTTCTGCGCAGCTGCTTCTGCGCAGCTGCTTCTGCGCAGCTGCTTCTGCGCAGCTGCTTCTGCGCAGCTGCTTCTGCGCAGCTGTTTCTGCGCAGCTGTTTCTGCGCAGCTGCTTCTGCGCAGCTGCTTCTGCGCAGCTGTTCCTGCGCAGCTGTTCCTGCGCAGCTGTTTCTGTGCAGCTGTTTCTGCGCAGCTGTTCCTGCGCAGCTGTTCCTGCGCAGCTGTTCCTGCGCAGCTGTTTCTGCGCAGCTGTTTCTGCGCAGCTGTTTCGGCGCAGCTGTTTCTGCGCAGTTGTTTCTGCGCAGCTGTTTCGGCGCAGCTGTTTCGGCGCAGCCGTTTCGGCGCAGCCGTTTCGGCGCAGCCGTTTCGGCGCAGCCGTTTCTGCGCAGCCGTTTCGGCGCAGCCGTTTCGGCGCAGCCGTTTCGGCGCAGCCGTTTCGGCGCAGCCGTTTCTGCGCAGCCGTTTCTGCGCAGCCGTTTCGGCGCAGCCGTTTCGGCGCAGCCGTTTCGGCGCAGCCGTTTCTGCGCAGCCGTTTCTGCGCAGCCGTTCCTGAGCAGCTGTTCCTGAGCAGCTGTTCCTGCGCAGCTGTTCCTGCGCAGCTGTTCCTGCGCAGCTGTTCCTGCGCAGCTGTTCCTGCGCAGCTGTTTCTGCGCAGCTGGTTCTGCGCAGCTGTTTCTGCGCAGCTGTTTCTGCGCAGCTGTTTCTGCCGAGCTGTTTCTGCGCAGCCGTTTCTGCGCAGCCGTTTATGCGCAGCCGTTTATGCGCAGCCGTTTCTGCGCAGCCGTTTCTGCGCAGCCGTTTCTGCGCAGCCGTTTCTGCGCAGCCGTTTCTGCGCAGCCGTTTCTGCGCAGCCGTTTCTGAGCAGCCGTTTCTGAGCAGCCGTTTCTGCGCAGCCGTTTCTGCGCAGCCGTTTCTGCGCAGCCGTTTCTGCGCAGCCGTTTCTGCGCAGCCGTTTCTGCGCAGCCGTTTCTGCGCAGCCGTTTCTGCGCAGCCGTTTCTGCGCAGCCGTTTCTGCGCAGCCGCTTCTGCGCAGCCGCTTCTGCGCAGCCGCTTCTGCGCAGCCGCTTCTGCGCAGCCGCTTCTGCGCAGCCGCTTCTGCGCAGCCGCTTCTGCGCTGCCGTTTCTGCGCTGCCGCTTCTGCGCTGCCGCTTCTGCGCAGCCGCTTCTGCGCAGCCGCTTCTGCGCAGCCGTTTCTGCGCAGCCGTTTCTGCGCAGCCGTTTCTGCGCAGCCGTTTCTGCGCAGCCGTTTCTGCGCAGCCGTTTCTGCGCAGCCGTTTCTGCGCAGCCGCTTCTGCGCAGCCGCTTCTGCGCAGCCGTTTCTGCGCTGCCGTTTCTGCGCAGCCGCTTCTGCGCAGCCGCTTCTGCGCAGCCGCTTCTGCGCAGCCGCTTCTGCGCAGCCGCTTCTGCGCAGCCGCTTCTGAGCAGCCGCTTCTGCGCAGCTGTTTCTGCGCGGCTGTTCCTGCGCGGCTGTTTCTGCGCGGCTGTTTCTGCGCGGCTGTTCCTGCGCGGCTGTTCCTGCGCGGCTGTTCCTGCGCGGCTGTTCCTGCGCGGCTGTTCCTGCGCGGCTGTTCCTGCGCGGCTGTTCCTGCGCGGCTGTTTCTGCGCGGCTGTTCCTGCGCGGCTGTTCCTGCGCGGCTGTTCCTGCGCGGCTGTTCCTGCGCGGCTGTTCCTGCGCAGCTGTTCCTGCGCAGCTGCTTCTGCGCAGCTGTTCCTGCGCAGCTGTTCCTGCGCAGCTGTTCCTGCGCAGCTGTTCCTGCGCAGCTGTTTCTGCGCAGCCGTTTCTGCGCAGCCGTTTCTGCGCAGCCGTTTCTGCGCAGCCGTTTTGCGCAGCCGTTCCTGCGCAGCCGTTCCTGCGCAGCCGTTCCTGCGCAGCCGTTCCTGCGCAGCCGTTACTGCGCAGCCGTTTCTGCGCAGCCGTTCCTGCGCAGCTGTTCCTGCGCAGCTGTTCCTGCGCAGCTGTTCCTGCGCAGCTGTTCCTGCGCAGCTGTTCCAGCGCAGCTGTTCCTGCGCAGCTGTTCCTGCGCAGCTGTTCCTGCGCAGCTGTTCCTGCGCAGCTGTTTCTGCGCAGCTGTTTCTGCGCAGCTGTTCCTGCGCAGCTGTTCCTGCGCAGCTGTTCCTGCGCAGCTGTTCTTGCGCAGCTGTTTCTGCGCAGCTGTTCCTGCGCTGCTGTTCCTGCGCAGCTGTTCCTGCGCAGCAGTTCCTGCGCAGCTGTTCCTGCGCAGCTGTTCCTGCGCAGCTGTTCCTGCGCAGCTGTTCCTGCGCAGCTGTTCCTGCGCAGCTGTTCCTGCGCAGCTGCTTCTGCGCAGCTGTTCCTGCGCAGCTGTTCCTGCGCAGCTGCTTCTGCGCAGCTGCTTCTGCGCAGCTGCTTCTGTGCAGCTGCTTCTGCGCAGCTGCTTCTGCGCAGCTGCTTCTGCGCAGCTGCTTCTGCGCAGCTGCTTCTGCGCAGCTGTTTCTGCGCAGCTGTTTCTGCGCAGCTGCTTCTGCGCAGCTGCTTCTGCGCAGCTGTTCCTGCGCAGCTGTTTCTGCGCAGCTGTTTCTGCGCAGCTGTTTCTGCGCAGCTGTTCCTGCGCAGCTGTTCCTGCGCAGCTGTTCCTGCGCAGCTGTTCCTGCGCAGCTGTTTCTGCGCAGCTGTTTCTGCGCAGCTGTTTCGGCGCAGCTGTTTCTGCGCAGTTGTTTCTGCGCAGCTGTTTCGGCGCAGCCGTTTCGGCGCAGCCGTTTCGGCGCAGCCGTTTCGGCGCAGCCGTTTCGGCGCAGCCGTTTCGGCGCAGCCGTTTCGGCGCAGCCGTTTCGGCGCAGCCGTTTCGGCGCAGCCGTTTCTGCGCAGCCGTTTCTGCGCAGCCGTTTCGGCGCAGCCGTTTCGGCGCAGCCGTTTCGGCGCAGCCGTTTCTGCGCAGCCGTTTCTGCGCAGCCGTTCCTGAGCAGCTGTTCCTGAGCAGCTGTTCCTGCGCAGCTGTTCCTGCGCAGCTGTTCCTGCGCAGCTGTTCCTGCGCAGCTGTTCCTGCCAGCTGTTTCTGCGCAGCTGTTTCTGCGCAGCTGTTTCTGCGCAGCTGTTTCTGCGCAGCTGTTTCTGCCGAGCTGTTTCTGCGCAGCCGTTTCTGCGCAGCCGTTTATGCGCAGCCGTTTATGCGCAGCCGTTTCTGCGCAGCCGTTTCTGCGCAGCCGTTTCTGCGCAGCCGTTTCTGCGCAGCCGTTTCTGCGCAGCCGTTTCTGCGCAGCCGTTTCTGCGCAGCCGTTTCTGCGCAGCCGTTTCTGAGCAGCCGTTTCTGCGCAGCCGTTTCTGCGCAGCCGTTTCTGCGCAGCCGTTTCTGCGCAGCCGTTTCTGCGCAGCCGTTTCTGCGCAGCCGTTTCTGCGCAGCCGTTTCTGCGCAGCCGTTTCTGCGCAGCCGTTTCTGCGCAGCCGTTTCTGCGCAGCCGTTTCTGCGCAGCCGTTTCTGCGCAGCCGTTTCTGCGCAGCCGCTTCTGCGCAGCCGCTTCTGCGCAGCCGCTTCTGCGCAGCCGCTTCTGCGCAGCCGCTTCTGCGCAGCCGCTTCTGCGCAGCCGCTTCTGCGCTGCCGTTTCTGCGCTGCCGCTTCTGCGCTGCCGCTTCTGCGCAACCGCTTCTGCGCAGCCGCTTCTGCGCAGCCGTTTCTGCGCAGCCGTTTCTGCGCAGCCGTTTCTGCGCAGCCGTTTCTGCGCAGCCGTTTCTGCGCAGCCGTTTCTGCGCAGCCGTTTCTGCGCAGCCGTTTCTGCGCAGCCGCTTCTTCGCAGCCGCTTCTGCGCAGCCGTTTCTGCGCTGCCGTTTCTGCGCAGCCGCTTCTGCGCAGCCGCTTCTGCGCAGCCGCTTCTGCGCAGCCGCTTCTGCGCAGCCGCTTCTGCGCAGCCGCTTCTGAGCAGCCGCTTCTGCGCGGCTGTTTCTGCGCGGCTGTTCCTGCGCGGCTGTTTCTGCGCGGCTGTTTCTGCGCGGCTGTTTCTGCGCGGCTGTTCCTGCGCGGCTGTTCCTGCGCGGCTGTTCCTGCGCGGCTGTTCCTGCGCGGCTGTTCCTGCGCGGCTGTTCCTGCGCGGCTGTTTCTGCGCGGCTGTTCCTGCGCGGCTGTTCCTGCGCGGCTGTTCCTGCGCGGCTGTTCCTGCGCAGCTGTTCCTGCGCAGCTGTTCCTGCGCAGCTGCTTCTGCGCAGCTGTTCCTGCGCAGCTGTTCCTGCGCAGCTGTTCCTGCGCAGCTGTTCCTGCGCAGCTGTTCCTGCGCAGCTGTTCCTGCGCAGCTGCTTCTGCGCAGCTGCTTCTGCGCAGCTGCTTCTGCGCAGCTGCTTCTGCGCAGCTGTTTCTGCGCAGCTGTTTCTGCGCAGCTGCTTCTGCGCAGCTGCTTCTGCGCAGCTGCTTCTGCGCAGCTGCTTCTGCGCAGCTGCTTCTGCGCAGCTGCTTCTGCGCAGCTGCTTCTGCGCAGCTGCTTCTGCGCAGCTGTTTCTGCGCAGCTGTTTCTGCGCAGCTGCTTCTGCGCAGCTGCTTCTGCGCAGCTGTTTCTGCCTAGCTGTTTCTGCGCAGCTGTTTCGGCGCAGCTGTTTCTGCCTAGCTGTTTCTGCGCAGCTGTTTCTGCGCAGCTGTTTCGGCGCAGCTGTTTCGGCGCAGCTGTTTCGGCGCAGCTGTTTCGGCGCAGCTGTTTCGGCGCAGCTGTTTCGGCGCAGCTGTTTCGGCGCAGCTGTTCCTGCGCAGCTGTTCCTGCGCAGCTGTTCCTGCGCAGCTGTTCCTGCGCAGCTGTTCCTGCGCAGCTGTTCCTGCGCAGCCGTTCCTGCGCAGCCGTTTCTGCGCAGCCGTTTATGCGCAGCCGTTTATGCGCAGCCGTTTATGCGCAGCCGTTTATGCGCAGCCGTTTATGCGCAGCCGTTTATGCGCAGCCGCTTCTGCGCAGCCGCTTCTGCGCAGCCGCTTCTGCGCAGCCGTTTCTGCGCAGCCGCTTCTGCGCAGCCGCTTCTGCGCAGCCGCTTCTGCGCAGCCGCTTCTGCGCAGCCGCTTCTGCGCAGCCGCTTATGCGCAGCCGCTTATGCGCAGCCGCTTCTGCGCAGCCGCTTCTGCGCAGCCGCTTCTGCGCAGCCGCTTCTGCGCAGCCGCTTCTGCGCAGCCGCTTCTGCGCAGCCGTTTCTGCGCAGCCGTTTCTGCGCAGCCGTTTCTGCGCAGCCGCTTCTGCGCAGCCGTTTCTGCGCAGCCGTTTCTGCGCAGCCGTTTCTGCGCAGCTGTTCCTGCGCAGCTGTTTCGGCGCAGCTGTTTCTGCGCAGCCGTTTCTGCGCAGCCGTTTCGGCGCAGTCGTTTCGGCGCAGCCGTTTCGGCGCAGCCGTTTCGGCGCAGCCGTTTCGGCGCAGCCGTTTCTGCGCAGCCGTTTCGGCGCAGCCGTTTCGGCGCAGCCGTTTCGGCGCAGCCGTTTCGGCGCAGCCGTTTCGGCGCAGCCGTTTCTGCGCAGCCGTTTCTGCGCAGCCGTTTCTGCGCAGCCGTTTCTGCGCAGCCGCTTCTGCGCAGCCGCTTCTGCGCAGCCGTTTCTGCGCAGCCGCTTCTGCGCAGCCGCTTCTGCGCAGCCGCTTCTGCGCAGCCGTTTCTGCGCAGCCGTTTCTGCGCAGCCGCTTCTGCGCAGCCGTTCCTGCGCAGCCGTTCCTGCGCAGCCGTTCCTGCGCAGCCGTTCCTGCGCAGCCGTTCCTGCGCAGCCGTTACTGCGCAGCCGTTTCTGCGCAGCCGTTTCTGCGCAGCCGTTTCTGCCTAGCTGTTTCTGCACAGCTGTTTATGCGCAGCTGTTTCTGCGCAGCTGTTTCTGCGCAGCTGTTTCTGCGCAGCTGTTTCTGCGCAGCTGTTTCTGCGCAGCTGTTTATGCGCAGCTGTTTATGCGCAGCTGTTTCTGCGCAGCTGTTCCTGCGCAGCTGTTTCGGCGCAGCTGTTTCTGCGCAGCCGTTTCGGCGCAGCCGTTTCTGCGCAGCCGTTTCGGCGCAGCCGTTTCGGCGCAGCCGTTTCGGCGCAGCCGTTTCGGCGCAGCCGTTTCGGCGCAGCCGTTTCGGCGCAGCCGTTTCTGCGCAGCCGTTTCGGCGCAGCCGTTTCGGCGCAGCCGTTTCTGCGCAGCCGTTTCTGCGCAGCCGTTTCTGCGCAGCCGTTTCTGCGCAGCCGTTTATGCGCAGCCGTTTATGCGCAGCCGTTTATGCGCAGCCGTTTCTGCGCAGCCGTTTCTGCGCAGCCGTTTCTGCGCAGCCGTTTCTGCGCAGCCGCTTCTGCGCAGCCGCTTCTGCGCAGCCGCTTCTGCGCAGCCGCTTCTGCGCAGCCGCTTCTGCGCAGCCGCTTCTGCGCAGCCGCTTCTGCGCAGCCGCTTCTGCGCAGCCGCTTCTGCGCAGCCGCTTCTGCGCAGCCGCATCTGCGCAGCCGCTTCTGCGCAGCCGCTTCTGCGCAGCCGCTTCTGCGCAGCCGCTTCTGCGCAGCCGCTTCTGCGCAGCCGCTTCTGCGCAGCCGCTTCTGCGCAGCCGCTTCTGCGCAGCCGCTCCAGCGCAGCCGCTCCAGCGCAGCCGCTTCTGCGCAGCCGCTTCTGCGCAGCCGCTTCTGCGCAGCCGCTTCTGCGCAGCCGCTTCTGCGCAGCCGCTTCTGCGCAGCCGCTTCTGAGCAGCCGCTTCTGCGCAGCCGTTTCTGCGCAGCTGTTCCTGCGCAGCTGTTCCTGCGCAGCTGTTCCTGAGCAGCTGTTTCTGCCTAGCTGTTTCTGCGCGGCTGTTTCTGCGCGGGTGTTTCTGCGCGGCTGTTCCTGCGCGGCTGTTCCTGCGCGGCTGTTTCTGCGCGGCTGTTTCGGCGCGGCTGTTTCTGCGCGGCTGTTTCTGCGCGGCTGTTCCTGCGCGGCTGTTCCTGCGCGGCTGTTCCTGCGCGGCTGTTTCTGCGCGGCTGTTTCTGCGCGGCTGTTTCTGCGCGGCTGTTTCTGCGCAGCTGTTCCTGCGCAGCTGTTCCTGCGCAGCTGTTCCTGCGCAGCTGCTTCTGCGCAGCTGCTTCTGCGCAGCTGCTTCTGCGCAGCTGCTTCTGCGCAGCTGCTTCTGCGCAGCTGCTTCTGCGCAGCTGCTTCTGCGCAGCTGTTTCTGCGCAGCTGTTTCTGCGCAGCTGCTTCTGCGCAGCTGCTTCTGCGCAGCTGTTTCTGCCTAGCTGTTTCTGCGCAGCTGTTTCGGCGCAGCTGTTTCGGCGCAGCTGTTTCTGCCTAGCTGTTCCTGCGCAGCCGTTCCTGCGCAGCCGTTTCTGCGCAGCCGTTACTGCGCAGCCGTTTCTGCGCAGCCGTTTCTGCGCAGCCGTTCCTGCGCAGCCGTTCCTGCGCAGCCGTTCCTGCACAGCCGTTCCTGCGCAGCCGTTCCTGCGCAGCCGTTCCTGCGCAGCCGTTTCTGCGCAGCCGTTCCTGCGCAGCCGTTCCTGCGAAGCCGTTCCTGCGCAGCCGTTCCTGCGCAGCCGTTCCTGCGCAGCCGTTTCTGCGCAGCCGTTCCTGCGCAGCCGTTCCTGCGCAGCCGTTTCTGCGCAGCCGTTTCTGCGCAGCCGTTTCTGCGCAGCCGTTCCTGCGCAGCCGTTTCTGCGCAGCCGTTTCTGCGCAGCCGTTTCTGCGCAGCCGTTTCTGCGCAGCTGTTGCTGCGCAGCTGTTCCTGCGCAGCTGTTCCTGCGCAGCTGTTCCTGCGCAGCTGTTCCTGCGCAGCTGTTCCTGCGCAGCTGTTCCTGCGCAGCTGTTCCTGCGCAGCTGTTCCTGCGCAGCTGTTCCTGCGCAGCTGTTCCTGCGCAGCTGTTCCTGCGCAGCTGTTCCTGCGCAGCCGCTTCTGCGCAGCCGTTTATGCGCAGCCGTTTATGCGCAGCCGTTTATGCGCAGCCGTTTATGCGCAGCCGTTTATGCGCAGCCGTTTATGCGCAGCCGTTTATGCGCAGCCGTTTCTGCGCAGCCGTTTCTGCGCAGCCGTTTCTGCCTAGCCGTTTCTGCGCAGCCGTTTCTGCGCAGCCGCTTCTGCGCAGCCGCTTCTGCGCAGCCGCTTCTGCGCAGCCGCTTCTGCGCAGCCGCTTCTGCGCAGCCGCTTCTGCGCAGCCGCTTCTGCGCAGCCGCTTCTGCGCAGCCGCTTCTGCGCAGCCGCTTCTGCGCAGCCGCTTCTGCGCAGCCGCTTCTGCGCAGCCGCTTCTGCGCAGCCGCTTCTGCGCAGCCGCTTCTGCGCAGCTGTTTCTGCGCAGCCGCTTCTGCGCAGCCGCTTCTGCGCAGCCGCTTCTGCGCAGCCGTTTCTGCGCAGCCGTTTCTGCGCAGCCGTTCCTGCGCAGCCGTTCCTGCGCAGCCGTTCCTGCGCAGCCGTTCCTGCGCAGCCGTTACTGCGCAGCCGTTACTGCGCAGCCGTTACTGCGCAGCCGTTTCTGCGCAGCCGTTCCTGCGCAGCCGTTCCTGCGCAGCCGTTCCTGCGCAGCCGTTCCTGCGCAGCCGTTCCTGCGCAGCCGTTCCTCCGCAGCCGTTCCTGCGCAGCCGTTCCTGCGCAGCCGTTCCTGCGAAGCCGTTCCTGCGCAGCCGTTCCTGCGCAGCCGTTCCTGCGCAGCCGTTCCTGCGCAGCCGTTCCTGCGCAGCCGTTCCTGCGCAGCCGCTTCTGCGCAGCCGCTTCTGCGCAGCCGCTTCTGCGCAGCCGCTTCTGCGCAGCCGCTTCTGCGCAGCCGCTTCTGCGCAGCCGCTTCTGCGCAGCCGCTTCTGCGCAGCCGCTTCTGCGCAGCCGCTTCTGCGCAGCGGTTCCTGCGCAGCCGTTCCTGCGCAGCCGTTTCTGCGCAGCCGTTCCTGCGCAGCCGTTCCTGCGCAGCCGTTTCTGCGCAGCCGTTTCTGCGCAGCCGTTTCTGCGCAGCCGTTCCTGCGCAGCCGTTTCTGCGCAGCCGTTTCTGCGCAGCCGTTTCTGCGCAGCCGTTTCTGCGCAGCCGTTGCTGCGCAGCTGTTCCTGCGCAGCTGTTCCTGCGCAGCTGTTCCTGCGCAGCTGTTCCTGCGCAGCTGTTCCTGCGCAGCTGTTCCTGCGCAGCTGTTCCTGCGCAGCTGTTCCTGCGCAGCTGTTCCTGCGCAGCTGTTCCTGCGCAGCTGTTCCTGCGCAGCCGCTTCTGCGCAGCCGTTTATGCGCAGCCGTTTATGCGCAGCCGTTTATGCGCAGCCGTTTATGCGCAGCCGTTTATGCGCAGCCGTTTATGCGCAGCCGTTTATGCGCAGCCGTTTCTGCGCAGCCGTTTCTGCGCAGCCGTTTCTGCCTAGCCGTTTCTGCGCAGCCGTTTCTGCGCAGCCGCTTCTGCGCAGCCGCTTCTGCGCAGCCGCTTCTGCGCAGCCGCTTCTGCGCAGCCGCTTCTGCGCAGCCGCTTCTGCGCAGCCGCTTCTGCGCAGCCGCTTCTGCGCAGCCGCTTCTGCGCAGCCGCTTCTGCGCAGCCGCTTCTGCGCAGCCGCTTCTGCGCAGCCGCTTCTGCGCAGCCGCTTCTGCGCAGCTGTTTCTGCGCAGCCGCTTCTGCGCAGCCGCTTCTGCGCAGCCGCTTCTGCGCAGCCGTTTCTGCGCAGCCGTTTCTGCGCAGCCGTTCCTGCGCAGCCGTTCCTGCGCAGCCGTTCCTGCGCAGCCGTTCCTGCGCAGCCGTTACTGCGCAGCCGTTACTGCGCAGCCGTTACTGCGCAGCCGTTTCTGCGCAGCCGTTCCTGCGCAGCCGTTCCTGCGCAGCCGTTCCTGCGCAGCCGTTCCTGCGCAGCCGTTCCTCCGCAGCCGTTCCTGCGCAGCCGTTCCTGCGCAGCCGTTCCTGCGAAGCCGTTCCTGCGCAGCCGTTCCTGCGCAGCCGTTCCTGCGCAGCCGTTCCTGCGCAGCCGTTCCTGCGCAGCCGTTCCTGCGCAGCCGTTCCTGCGCAGCCGTTCCTGCGCAGCCGCTTCTGCGCAGCCGCTTCTGCGCAGCCGCTTCTGCGCAGCCGCTTCTGCGCAGCCGCTTCTGCGCAGCCGCTTCTGCGCAGCCGCTTCTGCGCAGCCGCTTCTGCGCAGCCGCTTCTGCGCAGCCGCTTCTGCGCAGCCGTTTCTGCGCAGCCGTTTCTGCGCAGCCGTTTCTGCGCAGCCGTTCCTGCGCAGCCGTTCCTGCGCTGCCGTTCCTGCCTAGCTGTTTCTGCGCAGCTGTTTCTGCGCAGCTGTTTCGGCGCAGCTGTTTCGGCGCAGCTGTTTCGGCGCAGCTGTTTCTGCGCAGCTGTTTCTGCGCAGCCGTTTCTGCGCAGCCGTTTATGCGCAGCCGTTTATGCGCAGCCGTTTATGCGCAGCCGTTTATGCGCAGCCGTTTATGCATAGCCGTTTATGCGCAGCCGTTTATGCGCAGCCGCTTCTGCGCACCCGCTTCTGCGCACCCGCTTCTGCGCACCCGCTTCTGCGCACCCGCTTCTGCGCACCCGCTTCTGCGCACCCGCTTCTGCGCACCCGCTTCTGCGCACCCGCTTCTGCGCACCCGCCTCTGCGCACCCGCTTCTGCGCACCCGCCTCTGCGCACCCGCCTCTGCGCACCCGCCTCTGCGCACCCGCCTCTGCGCACCCGCTTCTGCGCACCCGCTTCTGCGCACCCGCTTCTGCGCACCCGCTTCTGCGCACCCGCCTCTGCGCACCCGCTTCTGCGCACCCGCTTCTGCGCACCCGCTTCTGCGCAGCCGTTTCTGCGCAGCCGTTTCTGCGCAGCCGTTTCTGCGCAGCCGCTTCTGCGCAGCCGCTTCTGCCCAGCCGCTTCTGCGCAGCCGTTTCTGCGCAGCCGTTTCTGCGCAGCCGTTCCTGCGCAGCTGTTCCTGCGCAGCCGTTCCTGCGCAGCCGTTCCTGCGCAGCCGTTCCTGCGCAGCCGTTACTGCGCAGCCGTTTCTGCGCAGCCGTTCCTGCGCAGCTGTTCCTGCGCAGCTGTTCCTGCGCAGCTGTTCCTGCGCAGCTGTTCCTGCGCAGCTGTTCCAGCGCAGCTGTTCCTGCGCAGCTGTTCCTGCGCAGCTGTTCCTGCGCAGCTGTTCCTGCGCAGCTGTTTCTGCGCAGCTGTTTCTGCGCAGCTGTTTCTGCGCAGCTGTTTCTGCGCAGCTGTTCCTGCGCAGCTGTTCCTGCGCAGCTGTTCCTGCGCAGCTGTTCCTGCGCAGCTGTTCCTGCGCAGCTGTTCCTGCGCAGCAGTTCCTGCGCAGCTGTTCCTGCGCAGCTGTTCCTGCGCAGCTGTTCCTGCGCAGCTGTTCCTGCGCAGCTGTTCCTGCGCAGCTGTTCCTGCGCAGCTGCTTCTGCGCAGCTGTTCCTGCGCAGCTGTTCCTGCGCAGCTGCTTCTGCGCAGCTGCTTCTGCGCAGCTGCTTCTGCGCAGCTGCTTCTGCGCAGCTGCTTCTGCGCAGCTGCTTCTGCGCAGCTGCTTCTGCGCAGCTGCTTCTGCGCAGTTGCTTCTGCGCAGCTGTTTCTGCGCAGCTGTTTCTGCGCAGCTGCTTCTGCGCAGCTGCTTCTGCGCAGCTGTTCCTGCGCAGCTGTTTCTGCGCAGCTGTTTCTGCGCAGCTGTTTCTGCGCAGCTGTTCCTGCGCAGCTGTTCCTGCGCAGCTGTTCCTGCGCAGCTGTTCCTGCGCAGCTGTTTCTGCGCAGCTGTTTCTGCGCAGCTGTTTCGGCGCAGCTGTTTCTGCGCAGTTGTTTCTGCGCAGCTGTTTCGGCGCAGCTGTTTCGGCGCAGCTGTTTCGGCGCAGCCGTTTCGGCGCAGCCGTTTCGGCGCAGCCGTTTCTGCGCAGCCGTTTCGGCGCAGCCGTTTCGGCGCAGCCGTTTCGGCGCAGCCGTTTCGGCGCAGCCGTTTCTGCGCAGCCGTTTCTGCGCAGCCGTTTCGGCGCAGCCGTTTCGGCGCAGCCGTTTCGGCGCAGCCGTTTCTGCGCAGCCGTTTCTGCGCAGCTGTTCCTGAGCAGCTGTTCCTGAGCAGCTGTTCCTGCGCAGCTGTTCCTGCGCAGCTGTTCCTGCGCAGCTGTTCCTGCGCAGCTGTTCCTGCGCAGCTGTTTCTGCGCAGCTGTTTCTGCGCAGCTGTTTCTGCGCAGCTGTTTCTGCGCAGCTGTTTCTGCCGAGCTGTTTCTGCGCAGCCGTTTCTGCGCAGCCGTTTATGCGCAGCCGTTTATGCGCAGCCGTTTATGCGCAGCCGTTTCTGCGCAGCCGTTTCTGCGCAGCCGTTTCTGCGCAGCCGTTTCTGCGCAGCCGTTTCTGCGCAGCCGTTTCTGCGCAGCCGTTTCTGAGCAGCCGTTTCTGAGCAGCCGTTTCTGCGCAGCCGTTTCTGCGCAGCCGTTTCTGCGCAGCCGTTTCTGCGCAGCCGTTTCTGCGCAGCCGTTTCTGCGCAGCCGTTTCTGCGCAGCCGTTTCTGCGCAGCCGTTTCTGCGCAGCCGTTTCTGCGCAGCCGTTTCTGCGCAGCCGTTTCTGCGCAGCCGCTTCTGCGCAGCCGCTTCTGCGCAGCCGCTTCTGCGCAGCCGCTTCTGCGCAGCCGCTTCTGCGCAGCCGCTTCTGCGCAGCCGCTTCTGCGCTGCCGTTTCTGCGCTGCCGCTTCTGCGCTGCCGCTTCTGCGCAGCCGCTTCTGCGCAGCCGCTTCTGCGCAGCCGTTTCTGCGCAGCCGTTTCTGCGCAGCCGTTTCTGCGCAGCCGTTTCTGCGCAGCCGTTTCTGCGCAGCCGTTTCTGCGCAGCCGTTTCTGCGCAGCCGTTTCTGCGCAGCCGCTTCTGCGCAGCCGCTTCTGCGCAGCCGTTTCTGCGCTGCCGTTTCTGCGCAGCCGCTTCTGCGCAGCCGCTTCTGCGCAGCCGCTTCTGCGCAGCCGCTTCTGCGCAGCCGCTTCTGCGCAGCCGCTTCTGAGCAGCCGCTTCTGCGCAGCTGTTTCTGCGCGGCTGTTCCTGCGCGGCTGTTTCTGCGCGGCTGTTTCTGCGCGGCTGTTTCTGCGCGGCTGTTCCTGCGCGGCTGTTCCTGCGCGGCTGTTCCTGCGCGGCTGTTCCTGCGCGGCTGTTCCTGCGCGGCTGTTCCTGCGCGGCTGTTTCTGCGCGGCTGTTCCTGCGCGGCTGTTCCTGCGCGGCTGTTCCTGCGCGGCTGTTCCTGCGCGGCTGTTCCTGCGCGGCTGTTCCTGCGCAGCTGCTTCTGCGCAGCTGTTCCTGCGCAGCTGTTCCTGCGCAGCTGTTCCTGCGCAGCTGTTCCTGCGCAGCTGTTCCTGCGCAGCTGTTTCTGCGCAGCCGTTTCTGCGCAGCCGTTTCTGCGCAGCCGTTTCTGCGCAGCCGTTCCTGCGCAGCCGTTCCTGCGCAGCCGTTCCTGCGCAGCCGTTCCTGCGCAGCCGTTCCTGCGCAGCCGTTACTGCGCAGCCGTTTCTGCGCAGCCGTTCCTGCGCAGCCGTTCCTGCGCAGCTGTTCCTGCGCAGCTGTTCCTGCGCAGCTGTTCCTGCGCAGCTGTTCCAGCGCAGCTGTTCCTGCGCAGCTGTTCCTGCGCAGCTGTTCCTGCGCAGCTGTTCCTGCGCAGCTGCTTCTGCGCAGCTGCTTCTGCGCAGCTGCTTCTGCGCAGCTGCTTCTGCGCAGCTGCTTCTGCGCAGCTGCTTCTGCGCAGCCGTTTCTGCGCAGCCGCTTCTGCGCAGCCGTTTCTGCGCAGCCGTTTCTGCGCAGCCGTTTCTGCGCAGCCGTTTCTGCGCAGCCGTTTCTGCGCAGCCGTTCCTGCGCAGCCGTTCCTGCGCAGCCGTCCCTGCGCAGCCGTTTCTGCGCAGCCGTTCCTGCGCAGCCGTTACTGCGCAGCCGTTTCTGCGCAGCCGTTTCTGCGCAGCCGTTTCTGCCTAGCTGTTTCTGCGCAGCCGTTTATGCGCAGCCGTTTCTGCGCAGCCGTTTCTGCGCAGCCGTTTCTGCGCAGCCGTTTCTGCGCAGCTGTTTCTGCGCAGCTGTTTCTGCGCAGCTGTTTCTGCGCAGCTGTTTCTGCGCAGCTGTTTCTGCGCAGCTGTTTCTGCGCAGCTGTTTATGCGCAGCTGTTTATGCGCAGCTGTTTCTGCGCAGCTGTTTCTGCGCAGCTGTTTCTGCGCAGCTGTTCCTGCGCAGCTGTTTCGGCGCAGCTGTTTCTGCGCAGCTGTTTCTGCGCAGCCGTTTCGGCGCAGCCGTTTCGGCGCAGCCGTTTCGGCGCAGCCGTTTCGGCGCAGCCGTTTCGGCGCAGCCGTTTCTGCGCAGCCGTTTCGGCGCAGCCGTTTCGGCGCAGCCGTTTCGGCGCAGCCGTTTCGGCGCAGCCGTTTCGGCGCAGCCGTTTCTGCGCAGCCGTTTCTGCGCAGCCGTTTCTGCGCAGCCGCTTCTGCGCAGCCGCTTCTGCGCAGCCGTTTCTGCGCAGCCGCTTCTGCGCAGCCGTTTCTGCGCAGCCGTTTCTGCGCAGCCGTTTCTGCGCAGCCGTTTCTGCGCAGCCGTTTCTGCGCAGCCGTTGTTGCGCAGCCGTTCCTGCGCAGCCGTTCCTGCGCAGCCGTTCCTGCGCAGCCGTTCCTGCGCAGCCGTTACTGCGCAGCCGTTACTGCGCAGCCGTTTCTGCGCAGCCGTTTCTGCCTAGCTGTTTCTGCGCAGCTGTTTATGCGCAGCTGTTTCTGCGCAGCTGTTTCTGCGCAGCTGTTTCTGCGCAGCTGTTTCTGCGCAGCTGTTTATGCGCAGCTGTTTATGCGCAGCTGTTTATGCGCAGCTGTTTATGCGCAGCTGTTTCTGCGCAGCTGTTCCTGCGCAGCTGTTTCGGCGCAGCTGTTTCTGCGCAGCCGTTTCGGCGCAGCCGTTTCTGCGCAGCCGTTTCGGCGCAGCCGTTTCGGCGCAGCCGTTTCGGCGCAGCCGTTTCGGCGCAGCCGTTTCTGCGCAGCCGTTTCGGCGCAGCCGTTTCTGCGCAGCCGTTTCGGCGCAGCCGTTTCGGCGCAGCCGTTTCTGCGCAGCCGTTTCTGCGCAGCCGTTTCTGCGCAGCCGTTTATGCGCAGCCGTTTATGCGCAGCCGTTTATGCGCAGCCGTTTCTGCGCAGCCGTTTCTGCGCAGCCGTTTCTGCGCAGCCGCTTCTGCGCAGCCGCTTCTGCGCAGCCGCTTCTGCGCAGCCGCTTCTGCGCAGCCGCTTCTGCGCAGCCGCTTCTGCGCAGCCGCTTCTGCGCAGCCGCTTCTGCGCAGCCGCTTCTGCGCAGCCGCATCTGCGCAGCCGCTTCTGCGCAGCCGCTTCTGCGCAGCCGCTTCTGCGCAGCCGCTTCTGCGCAGCCGCTTCTGCGCAGCCGCTTCTGCGCAGCCGCTTCTGCGCAGCCGCTCCAGCGCAGCCGCTCCAGCGCAGCCGCTTCTGCGCAGCCGCTTCTGCGCAGCCGCTTCTGCGCAGCCGCTTCTGCGCCGCCGCTTCTGCGCAGCCGCTTCTGCGCAGCCGCTTCTGAGCAGCCGCTTCTGCGCAGCCGTTTCTGCGCAGCCGTTCCTGCGCAGCCGTTCCTGCGCAGCTGTTCTTGAGCAGCTGTTTCTGCCTAGCTGTTTCTGCGCGGCTGTTTCTGCGCGGCTGTTTCTGCGCGGCTGTTCCTGCGCGGCTGTTCCTGCGCGGCTGTTTCTGCGCGGCTGTTTCGGCGCGGCTGTTTCTGCGCTGCTGTTTCTGCGCGGCTGTTCCTGCGCGGCTGTTCCTGCGCGGCTGTTCCTGGGCGGCTGTTCCTGCGCGGCTGTTCCTGCGCGGCTGTTTCTGCGCGGCTGTTTCTGCGCGGCTGTTTCTGCGCAGCTGTTCCTGCGCAGCTGTTCCTGCGCAGCTGTTCCTGCGCAGCTGCTTCTGCGCAGCTGCTTCTGCGCAGCTGTTCCTGCGCAGCTGTTCCTGCGCAGCTGTTCCTGCGCAGCTGCTTCTGCGCAGCTGTTCCTGCGCAGCTGTTCCTGCGCAGCTGTTCCTGCGCAGCTGTTCCTGCGCAGCTGCTTCTGCGCAGCTGCTTCTGCGCAGCTGCTTCTGCGCAGCTGCTTCTGCGCAGCTGCTTCTGCGCAGCTGTTTCTGCGCAGCTGCTTCTGCGCAGCTGCTTCTGCGCAGCTGCTTCTGCGCAGCTGTTTCTGCGCAGCTGCTTCTGCGCAGCTGCTTCTGCGCAGCTGTTTCTGCCTAGCTGTTTCTGCGCAGCTGTTTCGGCGCAGCTGTTTCGGCGCAGCTGTTTCTGCCTAGCTGTTTCTGCGCAGCTGTTTCTGCCGCTTCTGCGCAGCCGCTTCTGCGCAGCCGCTTCTGCGCAGCCGCTTCTGCGCAGCCGCTTCTGCGCAGCCGCTTATGTGCAGCCGCTTCTGCGCAGCCGCTTCTGCGCAGCCGCTTCTGCGCAGCCGCTTCTGCGCAGCCGCTTCTGCGCAGCCGCTTATGCGCAGCCGCTTCTGCGCAGCCGCTTCTGCGCAGCCGCTTCTGCGCAGCCGCTTCTGCGCAGCCGCTTCTGCGCAGCCGCTTCTGCGCAGCCGCTTCTGCGCAGCCGTTTCTGCGCAGCCGCTTCTGCGCAGCCGCTTCTGCGCAGCCGCTTCTGCGCAGCCGTTTCTGCGCAGCCGTTTCTGCGCAGCCGCTTCTGCGCAGCCGCTTCTGCGCAGCCGCTTCTGCGCAGCCGCTTCTGCGCAGCCGCTTCTGCGCAGCCGCTTCTGCGCAGCCGCTTCTGCGCAGCCGCTTCTGCGCAGCCGCTTCTGCGCAGCCGCTTCTGCGCAGCCGTTTCTGCGCAGCCGCTTCTGCGCAGCCGCTTCTGCGCAGCCGTTTCTGCGCAGCCGTTTCTGCGCAGCCGTTTCTGCGCAGCCGTTTTTGCCGAGCTGTTTCTGCGCAGCCGTTTCTGCGCAGCCGTTTCTGCGCAGCCGTTTATGCGCAGCCGTTTATGCGCAGCCGTTTATGCGCAGCCGTTTCTGCGCAGCCGTTTCTCCGCAGCCGTTTCTGCGCAGCCGTTTCTGCGCAGCCGTTTCTGCGCAGCCGTTTCTGAGCAGCCGTTTCTGCGCAGCCGTTTCTGCGCAGCCGTTTCTGCGCAGCCGTTTCTGCGCAGCCGTTTCTGCGCAGCCGTTTCTGCGCAGCCGTTTCTGCGCAGCCGTTTCTGCGCAGCCGTTTCTGCGCTGCCGTTTCTGCGCAGCCGTTTCTGCGCAGCCGCTTCTGCGCAGCCGCTTCTGCGCAGCCGCTTCTGCGCAGCCGCTTCTGCGCAGCCGCTTCTGCGCTGCCGCTTCTGCGCAGCCGCTTCTGCGCAGCCGCTTCTGCGCAGCCGCTTCAGCGCAGCCGCTTCTGCGCAGCCGCTTCTGCGCAGCCGCTTCTGCGCAGCCGTTTCTGCGCAGCCGTTTCTGCGCAGCCGTTTCTGCGCAGCCGTTTCTGCGCAGCCGCTTCTGCGCAGCCGCTTCTGCGCAGCCGCTTCTGCGCAGCCGCTTCTGCGCAGCCGTTTCTGCGCTGCCGTTTCTGCGCAGCCGCTTCTGCGCAGCCGCTTCTGCGCAGCCGCTTCTGCGCAGCCGCTTCTGCGTAGCCGCTTCTGCGCAGCCGCTTCTGCGCAGCCGCTTCTGAGCAGCCGCTTCTGCGCGGCTGTTCCTGCGCGGCTGTTCCTGCGCGGCTGTTCCTGCGCGGCTGTTTCTGCGCGGCTGTTCCTGCGCGGCTGTTCCTGCGCTGCTGTTCCTGCGCAGCTGTTCCTGCGCAGCTGTTCCTGCGCAGCTGTTCCTGCGCAGCTGCTTCTGCGCAGCTGTTCCTGCGCAGCTGTTCCTGCGCAGCTGTTCCTGCGCAGCTGCTTCTGCGCAGCTGTTCCTGCGCAGCTGTTCCTGCGCAGCTGTTCCTGCGCAGCTGCTTCTGCGCAGCTGCTTCTGCGCAGCTGCTTCTGCGCAGCTGCTTCTGCGCAGCTGCTTCTGCGCAGCTGTTTCTGCGCAGCTGTTTCTGCGCAGCTGCTTCTGCGCAGCTGCTTCTGCGCAGCTGCTTCTGCGCAGCTGCTTCTGCGCAGCTGCTTCTGCGCAGCTGCTTCTGCGCAGCTGTTTCTGCGCAGCTGTTTCTGCGCAGCTGCTTCTGCGCAGCTGCTTCTGCGCAGCTGTTTCTGCCTAGCTGTTTCTGCGCAGCTGTTTCGGCGCAGCTGTTTCGGCGCAGCTGTTTCTGCCTAGCTGTTTCTGCGCAGCTGTTTCTGCGCAGCTGTTTCGGCGCAGCTGTTTCGGCGCAGCTGTTTCGGCGCAGCTGTTTCGGCGCAGCTGTTTCGGCGCAGCTGTTTCGGCGCAGCTGTTTCGGCGCAGCTGTTTCGGCGCAGCTGTTCCTGTGCAGCTGTTCCTGCGCAGCTGTTCCTGCGCAGCTGTTCCTGCGCAGCTGTTCCTGCGCCGCCGTTCCTGCGCAGCCGTTTCTGCGCAGCCGTTTCTGCGCAGCCGTTTATGCGCAGCCGTTTATGCGCAGCCACTTATGCGCAGCCGTTTATGCGCAGCCGTTTATGCGCAGCCGTTTATGCGCAGCCGTTTATGCGCAGCCGTTTCTGCGCAGCCGTTTCTGCGCAGCCGTTTCTGCGCAGCCGTTTCTGCGCAGCCGTTTCAGCGCAGCCGTTTCAGCGCAGCCGTTTCTGCGCAGCCGTTTCTGCGCAGCCGTTTCTGCGCAGCAGTTTCTGCGCAGCCGTTTCTGCGCAGCCGTTTCTGCGCAGCCGTTTCTGCGCAGCCGCTTCTGCGCAGCCGCTTCTGCGCAGCCGCTTCTGCGCAGCCGCTTCTGCGCAGCCGTTTCTGCGCAGCCGTTTCTGCGCAGCCGCTTCTGCGCAGCCGCTTCTGCGCAGCCGCTTCTGCGCAGCCGCTTCTGCGCAGCCGCTTATGCGCAGCCGCTTATGCGCAGCCGCTTCTGCGCAGCCGCTTCTGCGCAGCCGCTTCTGCGCAGCCGCTTCTGCGCAGCCGCTTCTGCGCAGCCGCTTCTGCGCAGCCGTTTCTGCGCAGCCGTTTCTGCGCAGCCGCTTCTGCGCAGCCGCTTCTGCGCAGCCGTTTCTGCGCAGCCGTTTCTGCGCAGCCGTTTCTGCGCAGCCGTTCCTGCGCAGCCGTTCCTGCGCAGCCGTCCCTGCGCAGCCGTTCCTGCGCAGCCGTTCCTGCGCAGCCGTTACTGCGCAGCCGTTTCTGCGCAGCCGTTTCTGCGCAGCCGTTTCTGCGCAGCCGTTTCTGCGCAGCCGTTTATGCGCAGCCGTTTCTGCGCAGCCGTTTCTGCGCAGCCGTTTCTGCGCAGCCGTTTCTGCGCAGCCGTTTCTGCGCAGCTGTTTCTGCGCAGCTGTTTATGCGCAGCTGTTTCTGCGCAGCTGTTTCTGCGCAGCTGTTTCTGCGCAGCTGTTTCTGCGCAGCTGTTTCTGCGCAGCTGTTTCTGCGCAGCTGTTTCTGCGCAGCTGTTTCTGCGCAGCTGTTTATGCGCAGCTGTTTATGCGCAGCTGTTTATGCGCAGCTGTTTCTGCGCAGCTGTTTCTGCGCAGCTGTTTCTGCGCAGCTGTTTCTGCGCAGCTGTTTATGCGCAGCTGTTTATGCGCAGCTGTTTATGCGCAGCTGTTTCTGCGCAGCTGTTCCTGCGCAGCTGTTCCTGCGCAGCTGTTCCTGCGCAGCCGTTTCTGCGCAGCCGTTTCTGCGCAGCCGTTTCGGCGCAGCCGTTTCGGCGCAGCCGTTTCTGCGCAGCCGTTTCGGCGCAGCCGTTTCGGCGCAGCCGTTTCTGCGCAGCCGTTTCGGCGCAGCCGTTTCGGCGCAGCCGTTTCTGCGCAGCCGTTTCTGCGCAGCCGTTTCTGCGCAGCCGTTTCTGCGCAGCCGTTTATGCGCAGCCGTTTATGCGCAGCCGTTTATGCGCAGCCGTTTATGCGCAGCCGTTTCTGCGCAGCCGTTTCTGCGCAGCCGTTTCTGCGCAGCCGTTTCTGCGCAGCCGTTTCTGCGCAGCCCATTCCTGCGCAGCCGTCCCTGCGCAGCCGTCCCTGCGCAGCCGTCCCTGCGCAGCCGTTACTGCGCAGCCGTTTCTGCGCAGCCGTTTCTGCGCAGCCGTTTCTGCGCAGCCGTTTATGCGCAGCTGTTTCTGCGCAGCTGTTTCTGCGCAGCTGTTTCTGCGCAGCTGTTTCTGCGCAGCTGTTTCTGCGCAGCTGTTTCTGCGCAGCTGTTTCTGCGCAGCTGTTTCTGCCTAGCTGTTTCTGCGCAGCTGTTTATGCGCAGCTGTTTATGCGCAGCTGTTTATGCGCAGCTGTTTCTGCGCAGCTGTTTCTGCGCAGCTGTTTCTGCGCAGCTGTTTCTGCGCAGCTGTTTCTGCGCAGCTGTTCCTGCGCAGCTGTTTCGGCGCAGCTGTTTCTGCGCAGCTGTTTCGGCGCAGCTGTTTCTGCGCAGCCGTTTCTGCGCAGCCGTTTCGGCGCAGCCGTTTCGGCGCAGCCGTTTCGGCGCAGCCGTTTCGGCGCAGCCGTTTCGGCGCAGCCGTTTCTGCGCAGCCGTTTCGGCGCAGCCGTTTCGGCGCAGCCGTTTCGGCGCAGCCGTTTCGGCGCAGCCGTTTCGGCGCAGCCGTTTCGGCGCAGCCGTTTCGGCGCAGCCGTTTCTGCGCAGCCGCTTCTGCGCAGCCGCTTCTGCGCAGCCGCTTCTGCGCAGCCGCTTCTGCGCAGCCGCTTCTGCGCAGCCGCTTCTGCGCAGCCGTTTCTGCGCAGCCGTTTCTGCGCAGCCGTTTCTGCGCAGCCGTTCCTGCGCAGCCGTTCCTGCGCAGCCGTTCCTGCGCAGCCGTTCCTGCGCAGCCGTTCCTGCGCAGCCGTTCCTGCGCAGCCGTTCCTGCGCAGCCGTTACTGCGCAGACGTTTCTGCGCAGCCGTTTCTGCGCAGCCGTTTCTGCCTAGCTGTTTCTGCGCAGCTGTTTATGCGCAGCTGTTTCTGCGCAGCTGTTTCTGCGCAGCTGTTTCTGCGCAGCTGTTTCTGCGCAGCTGTTTCTGCGCAGCTGTTTCTGCGCAGCTGTTTATGCGCAGCTGTTTATGCGCAGCTGTTTATGCGCAGCTGTTTCTGCGCAGCTGTTCCTGCGCAGCTGTTTCGGCGCAGCTGTTTCTGCGCAGCCGTTTCTGCGCAGCCGTTTCTGCGCAGCCGTTTCGGCGCAGCCGTTTCGGCGCAGCCGTTTCGGCGCAGCCGTTTCGGCGCAGCCGTTTCTGCGCAGCCGTTTCGGCGCAGCCGTTTCGGCGCAGCCGTTTCTGCGCAGCCGTTCCTGCGCAGCCGTTCCTGCGCAGCCGTTCCTGCGCAGCCGTTTATGCGCAGCCGTTTATGCGCAGCCGTTTATGCGCAGCCGTTTCTGCGCAGCCGTTTCTGCCTAGCCGTTTCTGCGCAGCCGTTTCTGCGCAGCCGTTTCTGCGCAGCCGTTTCTGCGCAGCCGTTTCTGCGCAGCCGTTTCTGCGCAGCCGCTTCTGCGCAGCCGCTTCTGCGCAGCCGCTTCTGCGCAGCCGCTTCTGCGCAGCCGCTTCTGCGCAGCCGCTTCTGCGCAGCCGCTTCTGCGCAGCCGCTTCTGCGCAGCCGCTTCTGCGCAGCCGCTTCTGCGCAGCCGCTTCTGCGCAGCCGCTTCTGCGCAGCCGCTTCTGCGCAGCCGCTTCTGCGCAGCCGCTTCTGCGCAGCCGCTTCTGCGCAGCCGCTTCTGCGCAGCCGCTTCTGCGCTGCCGCTTCTGCGCAGCTGTTCCAGCGCAGCTGTTCCTGCGCAGCTGTTCCTGCGCAGCTGTTTCTGCCTAGCTGTTTCTGCGCAACCGTTTCTGCGCAGCCGTTCCTGCGCAGCCGTTCCTGCGCAGCCGTTCCTGCGCAGCCGTTCCTGCGCAGCCGTTCCTGCGCAGCCGTTCCTGCGCAGCCGTTCCTGCGCAGCCGTTCCTGCGCAGCCGTTCCTGCGCAGCCGCTCCTGCGCAGCCGTTCCTGCGCAGCCGTTCCTGCGCAGCCGTTCCTGCGCAGCCGTTTCTGCGCAGCAGTTCCTGCGCAGCAGTTCCTGCGCAGCAGTTCCTGCGCACCTGTTCCTGCGCAGCTGTTCCTGCGCAGCTGTTCCTGCGCAGCTGTTTCTGCGCAGCTGTTCCTGCGCAGCTGTTCCTGCGCAGCTGTTCCTGCGCAGCTGTTCCTGCGCAGCTGTTCCTGCGCAGCTGTTCCTGCGCAGCTGTTTCTGCGCAGCTGTTCCTGCGCAGCTGTTCCTGCGCAGCTGTTCCTGCGCAGCCGTTCCTGCGCAGCCGTTTCTGCGCAGCCGTTTCTGCGCAGCCGTTTATGCGCAGCCGTTTATGCGCAGCCGTTTATGCGCAGCCGTTTATGCGCAGCCGTTTATGCGCAGCCGTTTATGCGCAGCCGTTTCTGCGCAGCCGTTTCTGCGCAGCCGTTTCTGCGCAGCCGTTTCTGCGCAGCCGTTTCAGCGCAGCCGTTTCTGCGCAGCCGTTTCTGCGCAGCCGTTTCTGCGCAGCAGTTTCTGCGCAGCCGTTTCTGCGCAGCCGTTTCTGCGCAGCCGCTTCTGCGCAGCCGCTTCTGCGCAGCCGCTTCTGCGCAGCCGCTTCTGCGCAGCCGTTTCTGCGCAGCCGTTTCTGCGCAGCCGCTTCTGCGCAGCCGCTTCTGCGCAGCCGCTTCTGCGCAGCCGCTTATGCGCAGCCGCTTATGCGCAGCCGCTTCTGCGCAGCCGCTTCTGCGCAGCCGCTTCTGCGCAGCCGCTTCTGCGCAGCCGTTTCTGCGCAGCCGCTTCTGCGCAGCCGTTTCTGCGCAGCCGTTTCTGCGCAGCCGCTTCTGCGCAGCCGCTTCTGCGCAGCCGCTTCTGCGCAGCCGTT
This sequence comes from Schistocerca nitens, assembly GCF_023898315.1. Lineage (NCBI taxonomy): Eukaryota > Metazoa > Arthropoda > Insecta > Orthoptera > Acrididae > Schistocerca > Schistocerca nitens. Next base: position 66,389 of record NW_026045653.1, on the reverse strand, counting down.
TCTGCGCAGCCGTTTCTGCGCAGCCGTTCCTGCGCAGCCGTTCCTGCGCAGCCGTCCCTGCGCAGCCGTTCCTGCGCAGCCGTTCCTGCGCAGCCGTTACTGCGCAGCCGTTTCTGCGCAGCCGTTTCTGCGCTTCCGTTTCTGCGCAGCCGTTTCTGCGCAGCCGTTTCTGCGCAGCCGTTTATGCGCAGCCGTTTCTGCGCAGCCGTTTCTGCGCAGCCGTTTCTGCGCAGCTGTTTCTGCGCAGCTGTTTCTGCGCAGCTGTTTCTGCGCAGCTGTTTATGCGCAGCTGTTTATGCGCAGCTGTTTATGCGCAGCTGTTTATGCGCAGCTGTTACTGCGCAGCTGTTTCTGCGCAGCTGTTTCTGCGCAGCTGTTTCTGCGCAGCTGTTCCTGCGCAGCTGTTTCGGCGCAGCTGTTTCTGCGCAGCTGTTTCGGCGCAGCTGTTTCTGCGCAGCTGTTTCTGCGCAGCTGTTTCGGCGCAGCCGTTTCGGCGCAGCCGTTTCGGCGCAGCCGTTTCGGCGCAGCCGTTTCTGCGCAGCCGTTTCGGCGCAGCCGTTTCGGCGCAGCCGTTTCGGCGCAGCTGTTTCGGCGCAGCCGTTTCGGCGCAGCCGTTTCGGCGCAGCCGTTTCGGCGCAGCCGTTTCGGCGCAGCCGTTTCTGCGCAGCCGCTTCTGCGCAGCCGCTTCTGCGCAGCCGCTTCTGTGCAGCCGCTTCTGCGCAGCCGTTTCTGCGCAGCCGCTTCTGCGCAGCCGCTTCTGCGCAGCCGCTTCTGCGCAGCCGTTCCTGCGCAGCCGTTTCTGCGCAGCCGTTTCTGCGCAGCCGTTTCTGCGCAGCCGTTCCTGCGCAGCCGTTACTGCGCAGCCGTTTCTGCGCAGCCGTTTCTGCGCAGCCGTTTCTGCCTAGCTGTTTATGCGCAGCTGTTTCTGCGCAGCTGTTTCTGCGCAGCTGTTTCTGCGCAGCTGTTTCTGCGCAGCTGTTTCTGCGCAGCTGTTTCTGCGCAGCTGTTTCTGCGCAGCTGTTTATGCGCAGCTGTTTATGCGCAGCTGTTTATGCGCAGCTGTTTCTGCGCAGCTGTTCCTGCACAGCTGTTCCTGCGCAGCTGTTTCTGCGCAGCCGTTTCTGCGCAGCCGCTTCTGCGCAGCCGCATCTGCGCAGCCGCTTCTGCGCAGCCGCTTCTGCGCAGACGCTTCTGCGCAGACGCTTCTGCGCAGCCGCTTCTGCGCAGCCGCTTCTGCGCAGCCGCTTCTGCGCAGCCGCTTCTGCGCAGCCGCTTCTGCGCAGCCGCTTCTGCGCAGCCGCTTCTGCGCAGCCGCTTCTGCGCAGCCGCTTCTGCGCAGCCGCTTCTGCGCAGCCGTTTCTGCGCAGCCGTTCCTGCGCAGCCGTTCCTGCGCAGCCGTTCCTGCGCAGCCGTTCCTGCGCAGCCGTTTCTGCGCAGCCGTTACTGCGCAGCCGTTTCTGCGCAGCCGTTTCTGCGCAGCCGTTCCTGCGCAGCCGTTCCTGCGCAGCCGTTCCTGCGCAGCCGTTCCTGCGCAGCCGTTCCTGCGCAGCCGTTCCTGCGCAGCCGTTTCTGCGCAGCCGTTCCTGCGCAGCCGTTCCTGCGAAGCCGTTCCTGCGCAGCCGTTCCTGCGCAGCCGTTCCTGCGCAGCCGTTTCTGCGCAGCCGTTCCTGCGCAGCCGTTCCTGCGCAGCCGTTTCTGCGCAGCCGTTTCTGCGCAGCTGTTCCTGCGCAGCTGTTCCTGCGCAGCTGTTTCTGCGCAGCTGTTTCTGTGCAGCTGTTTCTCCGCAGCTGTTCCTGCGCAGCTGTTGCTGCGCAGCTGTTCCTGCGCAGCTGTTTCTGCGCAGCTGTTCCTGCGCAGCTGTTCCTGCGCAGCCGCTTCTGCGCAGCCGCTTCTGCGCAGCCGCTTCTGCGCAGCCGCTTCTGCGCAGCCGCTTCTGCGCAGCCGCTTATGCGCAGCCGCTTATGCGCAGCCGCTTATGCGCAGCCGCTTCTGCGCAGCCGCTTCTGCGCAGCCGCTTCTGCGCAGCCGCTTCTGCGCAGCCGCTTCTGCGCAGCCGTTTCTGCGCAGCCGTTTCTGCGCAGCCGTTTCTGCGCAGCCGCTTCTGCGCAGCCGCTTCTGCGCAGCCGTTTCTGCGCAGCCGTTTCTGCGCAGCCGTTTCTGCGCAGCCGTTCCTGCGCAGCCGTTCCTGCGCAGCCGTCCCTGCGCAGCCGTTTCTGCGCAGCCGTTCCTGCGCAGCCGTTACTGCGCAGCCGTTTCTGCGCAGCCGCTTCTGCGCACCCGCTTCTGCGCACCCGCTTCTGCGCACCCGCTTCTGCGCACCCGCTTCTGCGCACCCGCTTCTGCGCACCCGCTTCTGCGTACCCGCTTCTGCGCAGCCGCTTCTGCGCAGCCGTTTCTGCGCAGCCGTTCCTGCGCAGCCGTTCCTGCGCAGCCGTTCCTGCGCAGCCGTTCCTGCGCAGCCGTTCCTGCGCAGCCGTTACTGCGCAGCCGTTTCTGCGCAGCCGTTCCTGCGCAGCCGTTCCTGCGCAGCCGTTCCTGCGCAGCCGTTCCTGCGCAGCCGTTCCTGCGCAGCCGTTCCTGCGCAGCCGTTCCTGCGCAGCCGTTCCTGCGCAGCCGTTCCTGCGCAGCCGTTCCTGCGCAGCCGTTCCTGCGCAGCCGTTCCTGCGCAGCCGTTCCTGCGCAGCAGTTCCTGCGCAGCAGTTCCTGCGCAGCCGTTCCTGCGCAGCCGTTCCTGCGCAGCCGTTACTGCGCAGCCGTTACTGCGCAGCCGTTACTGCGCAGCCGTTACTGCGCAGCCGTTCCTGCGCAGCCGTTCCTGCGCAGCCGTTCCTGCGCAGCCGTTCCTGCGCAGCCGTTCATGCGCAGCCGTTTATGCGCAGCCGCTTATGCGCAGCCGCTTATGCGCAGCCGCTTCTGCGCAGCCGCTTCTGCGCAGCCGCTTCTGCGCAGCCGCTTCTGCGCAGCCGCTTCTGCGCAGCCGCTTCTGCGCAGCCGCTTCTGCGCAGCCGCTTCTGCGCAGCCGCTTCTGCGCAGCCGCTTCTGCGCAGCCGCTTCTGCGCAGCCGCTTCTGCGCAGCCGCTTCTGCGCAGCCGCTTCTGCGCAGCCGCTTCTGCGCAGCCGCTTCTGCGCAGCCGTTTCTGCGCAGCCGTTTCTGCGCAGCCGATCCTGCGCAGCCGTTCCTGCGCAGCCGTTCCTGCGCAGCCGTTCCTGCGCAGCCGTTACTGCGCAGCCGTTACTGCGCAGCCGTTCCTGCGCAGCCGTTCCTGCGCAGCCGTTCCTGCGCAGCCGTTCCTGCGCAGCCGTTCCTGCGCATCCGTTCCTGCGCAGCCGTTCCTGCGCAGCCGTTCCTGCGCAGCCGTTCCTGCGCAGCCGTTCCTGCGCAGCCGTTCCTGCGCAGCCGTTCCTGCGCAGCCGCTTCTGCGCAGCCGCTTCTGCGCAGCCGCTTCTGCGCAGCCGCTTCTGCGCAGCCGCTTCTGCGCAGCCGCTTCTGCGCAGCCGCTTCTGCGCAGCCGCTTCTGCGCAGCCGTTTCTGCGCAGCCGTTTCTGCGCAGGCGTTCCTGCGCAGCCGTTCCTGCGCTGCCGTTCCTGCCTAGCTGTTTCTGCGCAGCTGTTTCTGCGCAGCTGTTTCGGCGCAGCTGTTTCGGCGCAGCTGTTTCGGCGCAGCTGTTTCTGCGCAGCTGTTTCTGCGCAGCTGTTTCTGCGCAGCTGTTTCTGCGCAGCCGTTTATGCGCAGCCGTTTATGCGCAGCTGTTTATGCGCAGCTGTTTATGCGCAGCTGTTTCTGCGCAGCTGTTTCTGCGCAGCTGTTTCTGCGCAGCTGTTTCTGCGCAGCTGTTTCTGCGCAGCTGTTTATGCGCAGCTGTTTATGCGCAGCTGTTTATGCGCAGCTGTTTCTGCGCAGCTGTTCCTGCGCAGCTGTTCCTGCGCAGCTGTTCCTGCGCAGCCGTTTCTGCGCAGCCGTTTCTGCGCAGCCGTTTCGGCGCAGCCGTTTCGGCGCAGCCGTTTCTGCGCAGCCGTTTCGGCGCAGCCGTTTCGGCGCAGCCGTTTCTGCGCAGCCGTTTCGGCGCAGCCGTTTCGGCGCAGCCGTTTCTGCGCAGCCGTTTCTGCGCAGCCGTTTCTGCGCAGCCGTTTCTGCGCAGCCGTTTATGCGCAGCCGTTTATGCGCAGCCGTTTATGCGCAGCCGTTTATGCGCAGCCGTTTCTGCGCAGCCGTTTCTGCGCAGCCGTTTCTGCGCAGCCGTTTCTGCGCAGCCGTTTCTGCGCAGCCCATTCCTGCGCAGCCGTCCCTGCGCAGCCGTCCCTGCGCAGCCGTCCCTGCGCAGCCGTTACTGCGCAGCCGTTTCTGCGCAGCCGTTTCTGCGCAGCCGTTTCTGCGCAGCCGTTTCTGCGCAGCCGTTTATGCGCAGCTGTTTCTGCGCAGCTGTTTCTGCGCAGCTGTTTCTGCGCAGCTGTTTCTGCGCAGCTGTTTCTGCGCAGCTGTTTCTGCGCAGCTGTTTCTGCGCAGCTGTTTCTGCCTAGCTGTTTCTGCGCAGCTGTTTATGCGCAGCTGTTTATGCGCAGCTGTTTATGCGCAGCTGTTTCTGCGCAGCTGTTTCTGCGCAGCTGTTTCTGCGCAGCTGTTTCTGCGCAGCTGTTTCTGCGCAGCTGTTTCTGCGCAGCTGTTCCTGCGCAGCTGTTTCGGCGCAGCTGTTTCTGCGCAGCCGTTTCGGCGCAGCCGTTTCTGCGCAGCCGTTTCTGCGCAGCCGTTTCGGCGCAGCCGTTTCGGCGCAGCCGTTTCGGCGCAGCCGTTTCGGCGCAGCCGTTTCGGCGCAGCCGTTTCTGCGCAGCCGTTTCGGCGCAGCCGTTTCGGCGCAGCCGTTTCGGCGCAGCCGTTTCGGCGCAGCCGTTTCGGCGCAGCCGTTTCGGCGCAGCCGTTTCGGCGCAGCCGTTTCTGCGCAGCCGCTTCTGCGCAGCCGCTTCTGCGCAGCCGCTTCTGCGCAGCCGCTTCTGCGCAGCCGCTTCTGCGCAGCCGCTTCTGCGCACCCGCCTCTGCGCACCCGCTTCTGCGCACCCGCTTCTGCGCACCCGCTTCTGCGCAGCCGTTTCTGCGCAGCCGTTTCTGCGCAGCCGCTTCTGCGCAGCCGCTTCTGCGCAGCCGTTTCTGCGCAGCCGTTTCTGCGCAGCCGTTTCTGCGCAGCCGTTCCTGCGCAGCCGTTCCTGCGCAGCCGTTCCTGCGCAGCCGTTCCTGCGCAGCCGTTCCTGCGCAGCCGTTACTGCGCAGCCGTTTCTGCGCAGCCGTTCCTGCGCAGCCGTTCCTGCGCAGCCGTTCCTGCGCAGCCGTTCCTGCGCAGCCGTTCCTGCGCAGCCGTTCCTGCGCAGCCGTTCCTGCGCAGCCGTTCCTGCGCAGCCGTTCCTGCGCAGCCGTTCCTGCGCAGCCGTTCCTGCGCAGCTGTTTCTGCGCAGCTGTTTCTGCGCAGCTGTTCCTGCGCAGCTGTTCCTGCGCAGCTGTTCCTGCGCAGCTGTTCCTGCGCAGCTGTTCCTGCGCAGCTGTTCCTGCGCAGCAGTTCCTGCGCAGCTGTTCCTGCGCAGCTGTTCCTGCGCAGCTGTTCCTGCGCAGCTGTTCCTGCGCAGCTGTTCCTGCGCAGCTGTTCCTGCGCAGCTGCTTCTGCGCAGCTGTTCCTGCGCAGCTGTTCCTGCGCAGCTGCTTCTGCGCAGCTGCTTCTGCGCAGCTGCTTCTGCGCAGCTGCTTCTGCGCAGCTGCTTCTGCGCAGCTGCTTCTGCGCAGCTGCTTCTGCGCAGCTGTTTCTGCGCAGCTGTTTCTGCGCAGCTGCTTCTGCGCAGCTGCTTCTGCGCAGCTGTTCCTGCGCAGCTGTTCCTGCGCAGCTGTTTCTGCGCAGCTGTTTCTGCGCAGCTGTTCCTGCGCAGCTGTTCCTGCGCAGCTGTTCCTGCGCAGCTGTTTCTGCGCAGCTGTTTCTGCGCAGCTGTTTCGGCGCAGCTGTTTCTGCGCAGTTGTTTCTGCGCAGCTGTTTCGGCGCAGCTGTTTCGGCGCAGCCGTTTCGGCGCAGCCGTTTCGGCGCAGCCGTTTCGGCGCAGCCGTTTCTGCGCAGCCGTTTCGGCGCAGCCGTTTCGGCGCAGCCGTTTCGGCGCAGCCGTTTCGGCGCAGCCGTTTCTGCGCAGCCGTTTCTGCGCAGCCGTTTCGGCGCAGCCGTTTCGGCGCAGCCGTTTCGGCGCAGCCGTTTCTGCGCAGCCGTTCCTGAGCAGCTGTTCCTGAGCAGCTGTTCCTGCGCAGCTGTTCCTGCGCAGCTGTTCCTGCGCAGCTGTTCCTGCGCAGCTGTTCCTGCGCAGCTGTTTCTGCGCAGCTGTTTCTGCGCAGCTGTTTCTGCGCAGCTGTTTCTGCCGAGCTGTTTCTGCGCAGCCGTTTCTGCGCAGCCGTTTCTGCGCAGCCGTTTCTGCGCAGCTGTTCCTGCGCAGCTGTTTCTGCGCAGCTGTTTCTGCGCAGCTGTTTCTGCGCAGCAGTTCCTGCGCAGCTGTTGCTGCGCAGCTGTTCCTGCGCAGCTGTTTCTGCGCAGCTGTTCCTGCGCAGCTGTTCCTGCGCAGCTGTTCCTGCGCAGCTGTTCCTGCGCAGCTGTTCCTGCGCAGCTGTTCCTGCGCAGCTGTTCCTGCGCAGCTGTTCCTGCGCAGCTGTTCCTGCGCAGCTGTTCCTGCGCAGCTGTTCCTGCGCAGCCGCTTCTGCGCAGCCGTTTATGCGCAGCCGTTTATGCGCAGCCGTTTATGCGCAGCCGTTTATGCGCAGCCGTTTATGCGCAGCCGTTTATGCGCAGCCGTTTATGCGCAGCCGTTTATGCGCAGCCGTTTCTGCGCAGCCGTTTCTGCCTAGCCGTTTCTGCGCAGCCGTTTCTGCGCAGCCGCTTCTGCGCAGCCGCTTCTGCGCAGCCGCTTCTGCGCAGCCGCTTCTGCGCAGCCGCTTCTGCGCAGCCGCTTCTGCGCAGCCGCTTCTGCGCAGCCGCTTCTGCGCAGCCGCTTCTGCGCAGCCGCTTCTGCGCAGCCGCTTCTGCGCAGCCGCTTCTGCGCAGCCGCTTCTGCGCAGCCGCTTCTGCGCAGCCGCTTCTGCGCAGCCGTTTCTGCGCAGCCGCTTCTGCGCAGCCGCTTCTGCGCAGCCGCTTCTGCGCAGCCGTTTCTGCGCAGCCGTTTCTGCGCAGCCGTTCCTGCGCAGCCGTTCCTGCGCAGCCGTTCCTGCGCAGCCGTTCCTGCGCAGCCGTTACTGCGCAGCCGTTACTGCGCAGCCGTTCCTGCGCAGCCGTTCCTGCGCAGCCGTTCCTGCGCAGCCGTTCCTGCGCAGCCGTTCCTGCGCAGCCGTTCATGCGCAGCCGTTCCTGCGCAGCCGTTCCTGCGCAGCCGTTCCTGCGCAGCCGTTCCTGCGCAGCCGTTCCTGCGCAGCCGTTCCTGCGCAGCCGTTCCTGCGCAGCCGTTCCTGCGCAGCCGTTCCTGCGCAGCCGCTTCTGCGCAGCCGCTTCTGCGCAGCCGCTTCTGCGCAGCCGCTTCTGCGCAGCCGCTTCTGCGCAGCCGCTTCTGCGCAGCCGCTTCTGCGCAGCCGCTTCTGCGCAGCCGTTTCTGCGCAGCCGTTTCTGCGCAGCCGTTTCTGCGCAGCCGTTTCTGCGCAGCCGTTCCTGCGCAGCCGTTCCTGCGCTGCCGTTCCTGCCTAGCTGTTTCTGCGCAGCTGTTTCTGCGCAGCTGTTTCGGCGCAGCTGTTTCGGCGCAGCTGTTTCGGCGCAGCTGTTTCTGCGCAGCTGTTTCTGCGCAGCTGTTTCTGCGCAGCTGTTTCTGCGCAGCCGTTTATGCGCAGCCGTTTATGCGCAGCCGTTTATGCGCAGCCGTTTATGCGCAGCCGTTTATGCGCAGCCGTTTATGCGCAGCCGCTTCTGCGCACCCGCTTCTGCGCACCCGCTTCTGCGCACCCGCTTCTGCGCACCCGCTTCTGCGCACCCGCTTCTGCGCACCCGCTTCTGCGCACCCGCTTCTGCGCACCCGCTTCTGCGCACCCGCCTCTGCGCACCCGCTTCTGCGCACCCGCCTCTGCGCACCCGCCTCTGCGCACCCGCCTCTGCGCACCCGCCTCTGCGCACCCGCTTCTGCGCACCCGCTTCTGCGCACCCGCTTCTGCGCACCCGCTTCTGCGCACCCGCTTCTGCGCACCCGCCTCTGCGCACCCGCTTCTGCGCACCCGCTTCTGCGCACCCGCTTCTGCGCAGCCGTTTCTGCGCAGCCGTTTCTGCGCAGCCGCTTCTGCGCAGCCGCTTCTGCGCAGCCGTTTCTGCGCAGCCGTTTCTGCGCAGCCGTTTCTGCGCAGCCGTTCCTGCGCAGCCGTTCCTGCGCAGCCGTTCCTGCGCAGCCGTTCCTGCGCAGCCGTTCCTGCGCAGCCGTTACTGCGCAGCCGTTTCTGCGCAGCCGTTCCTGCGCAGCTGTTCCTGCGCAGCTGTTCCTGCACAGCTGTTCCTGCGCAGCTGTTCCTGCGCAGCTGTTCCTGCGCAGCTGTTCCTGCGCAGCTGTTCCTGCGCAGCTGTTCCTGCGCAGCTGTTCCTGCGCAGCTGTTCCTGCGCAGCTGTTCCTGCGCAGCTGTTTCTGCGCAGCTGTTTCTGCGCAGCTGTTTCTGCGCAGCTGTTCCTGTGCAGCTGTTCCTGCGCAGCTGTTCCTGCGCAACTGTTCCTGCGCAGCTGTTCCTGCGCAGCAGTTCCTGCGCAGCTGTTCCTGCGCAGCTGTTCCTGCGCAGCTGTTCCTGCTCAGCTGTTCCTGCGCAGCTGTTCCTGCGCAGCTGTTCCTGCGCAGCTCTTCCTGCGCAGCTGCTTCTGCGCAGCTGTTCCTGCGCAGCTGTTCCTGCGCAGCTGCTTCTGCGCAGCTGCTTCTGCGCAGCTGCTTCTGCGCAGCTGCTTCTGCGCAGCTGCTTCTGCGCAGCTGCTTCTGCGCAGCTGCTTCTGCGCAGCTGTTTCTGCGCAGCTGTTTCTGCGCAGCTGCTTCTGCGCAGCTGCTTCTGCGCAGCTGTTCCTGCGCAGCTGTTCCTGCGCAGCTGTTTCTGCGCAGCTGTTTCTGCGCAGCTGTTCCTGCGCAGCTGTTCCTGCGCAGCTGTTCCTGCGCAGCTGTTTCTGCGCAGCTGTTTCTGCGCAGCTGTTTCGGCGCAGCTGTTTCTGCGCAGCTGTTTCTGCGCAGCTGTTTCGGCGCAGCTGTTTCGGCGCAGCCGTTTCGGCGCAGCCGTTTCGGCGCAGCCGTTTCGGCGCAGCCGTTTCTGCGCAGCCGTTTCGGCGCAGCCGTTTCGGCGCAGCCGTTTCGGCGCAGCCGTTTCGGCGCAGCCGTTCCTGCGCAGCCGTTTCTGCGCAGCCGTTTCGGCGCAGCCGTTTCGGAGCAGCCGTTTCGGCGCAGCCGTTTCTGCGCAGCCGTTTCTGCGCAGCCGTTCCTGAGCAGCTGTTCCTGAGCAGCTGTACCTGCGCAGCTGTTCCTGCGCAGCTGTTCCTGCGCAGCTGTTCCTGCGCAGCTGTTCCTGCGCAGCTGTTTCTGCGCAGCTGTTTCTGCGCAGCTGTTTCTGCGCAGCTGTTTCTGCGCAGCTGTTTCTGCCGAGCTGTTTCTGCGCAGCCGTTTCTGCGCAGCCGTTTATGCGCAGCCGTTTATGCGCAGCCGTTTCTGCGCAGCCGTTTCTGCGCAGCCGTTTCTGCGCAGCCGTTTCTGCGCAGCCGTTTCTGCGCAGCCGTTTCTGCGCAGCCGTTTCTGAGCAGCCGTTTCTGCGCAGCCGTTTCTGCGCAGCCGTTTCTGCGCAGCCGTTTCTGCGCAGCCGTTTCTGCGCAGCCGTTTCTGCGCAGCCGTTTCTGCGCAGCCGTTTCTGCGCAGCCGTTTCTGCGCAGCCGTTTCTGCGCAGCCGTTTCTGCGCAGCCGCTTCTGCGCAGCCGCTTCTGCGCAGCCGCTTCTGCGCAGCCGCTTCTGCGCAGCCGCTTCTGCGCAGCCGCTTCTGCGCAGCCGCTTCTGCGCTGCCGTTTCTGCGCTGCCGCTTCTGCGCTGCCGCTTCTGCGCAGCCGCTTCTGCGCAGCCGCTTCTGCGCAGCCGTTTCTGCGCAGCCGTTTCTGCGCAGCCGTTTCTGCGCAGCCGTTTCTGCGCAGCCGTTTCTGCGCAGCCGTTTCTGCGCAGCCGTTTCTGCGCAGCCGTTTCTGCGCAGCCGCTTCTGCGCAGCCGCTTCTGCGCAGCCGTTTCTGCGCTGCCGTTTCTGCGCAGCCGCTTCTGCGCAGCCGCTTCTGCGCAGCCGCTTCTGCGCAGCCGCTTCTGCGCAGCCGCTTCTGCGCAGCCGCTTCTGAGCAGCCGCTTCTGCGCAGCTGTTTCTGCGCGGCTGTTCCTGCGCGGCTGTTTCTGCGCGGCTGTTTCTGCGCGGCTGTTCCTGCGCGGCTGTTCCTGCGCGGCTGTTCCTGCGCGGCTGTTCCTGCGCGGCTGTTCCTGCGCGGCTGTTCCTGCGCGGCTGTTCCTGCGCGGCTGTTTCTGCGCGGCTGTTCCTGCGCGGCTGTTCCTGCGCGGCTGTTCCTGCGCGGCTGTTCCTGCGCAGCTGTTCCTGCGCAGCTGTTCCTGCGCAGCTGCTTCTGCGCAGCTGTTCCTGCGCAGCTGTTCCTGCGCAGCTGTTCCTGCGCAGCTGTTCCTGCGCAGCTGTTTCTGCGCAGCCGTTTCTGCGCAGCCGTTTCTGCGCAGCCGTTTCTGCGCAGCCGTTTTGCGCAGCCGTTCCTGCGCAGCCGTTCCTGCGCAGCCGTTCCTGCGCAGCCGTTCCTGCGCAGCCGTTACTGCGCAGCCGTTTCTGCGCAGCCGTTCCTGCGCAGCTGTTCCTGCGCAGCTGTTCCTGCGCAGCTGTTCCTGCGCAGCTGTTCCTGCGCAGCTGTTCCAGCGCAGCTGTTCCTGCGCAGCTGTTCCTGCGCAGCTGTTCCTGCGCAGCTGTTCCTGCGCAGCTGTTTCTGCGCAGCTGTTTCTGCGCAGCTGTTCCTGCGCAGCTGTTCCTGCGCAGCTGTTCCTGCGCAGCTGTTCTTGCGCAGCTGTTTCTGCGCAGCTGTTCCTGCGCAGCTGTTCCTGCGCTGCTGTTCCTGTGCAGCTGTTCCTGCGCAGCAGTTCCTGCGCAGCTGTTCCTGCGCAGCTGTTCCTGCGCAGCTGTTCCTGCGCAGCTGTTCCTGCGCAGCTGTTCCTGCGCAGCTGTTCCTGCGCAGCTGTTCCTGCGCAGCTGCTTCTGCGCAGCTGTTCCTGCGCAGCTGTTCCTGCGCAGCTGCTTCTGCGCAGCTGCTTCTGCGCAGCTGCTTCTGCGCAGCTGCTTCTGCGCAGCTGCTTCTGCGCAGCTGCTTCTGCGCAGTTGCTTCTGCGCAGCTGCTTCTGCGCAGCTGCTTCTGCGCAGCTGTTTCTGCGCAGCTGTTTCTGCGCAGCTGCTTCTGCGCAGCTGCTTCTGCGCAGCTGTTCCTGCGCAGCTGTTTCTGCGCAGCTGTTTCTGCGCAGCTGTTTCTGCGCAGCTGTTCCTGCGCAGCTGTTCCTGCGCAGCTGTTCCTGCGCAGCTGTTCCTGCGCAGCTGTTTCTGCGCAGCTGTTTCTGCGCAGCTGTTTCGGCGCAGCTGTTTCTGCGCAGTTGTTTCTGCGCAGCTGTTTCGGCGCAGCTGTTTCGGCGCAGCCGTTTCGGCGCAGCCGTTTCGGCGCAGCCGTTTCGGCGCAGCCGTTTCGGCGCAGCCGTTTCGGCGCAGCCGTTTCGGCGCAGCCGTTTCTGCGCAGCCGTTTCTGCGCAGCCGTTTCGGCGCAGCCGTTTCGGCGCAGCCGTTTCGGCGCAGCCGTTTCTGCGCAGCCGTTTCTGCGCAGCCGTTCCTGAGCAGCCGTTCCTGAGCAGCTGTTCCTGCGCAGCTGTTCCTGCGCAGCTGTTCCTGCGCAGCTGTTCCTGCGCAGCTGTTCCTGCCAGCTGTTTCTGCGCAGCTGTTTCTGCGCAGCTGTTTCTGCGCAGCTGTTTCTGCGCAGCTGTTTCTGCCGAGCTGTTTCTGCGCAGCCGTTTCTGCGCAGCCGTTTATGCGCAGCCGTTTATGCGCAGCCGTTTCTGCGCAGCCGTTTCTGCGCAGCCGTTTCTGCGCAGCCGTTTCTGCGCAGCCGTTTCTGCGCAGCCGTTTCTGCGCAGCCGTTTCTGCGCAGCCGTTTCTGCGCAGCCGTTTCTGCGCAGCCGTTTCTGAGCAGCCGTTTCTGCGCAGCCGTTTCTGCGCAGCCGTTTCTGCGCAGCCGTTTCTGCGCAGCCGTTTCTGCGCAGCCGTTTCTGCGCAGCCGTTTCTGCGCAGCCGTTTCTGCGCAGCCGTTTCTGCGCAGCCGTTTCTGCGCAGCCGTTTCTGCGCAGCCGTTTCTGCGCAGCCGTTTCTGCGCAGCCGTTTCTGCGCAGCCGTTTCTGCGCAGCCGCTTCTGCGCAGCCGCTTCTGCGCAGCCGCTTCTGCGCAGCCGCTTCTGCGCAGCCGCTTCTGCGCAGCCGCTTCTGCGCAGCCGCTTCTGCGCAGCCGCTTCTGCGCTGCCGTTTCTGCGCTGCCGCTTCTGCGCTGCCGCTTCTGCGCAGCCGCTTCTGCGCAGCCGCTTCTGCGCAGCCGTTTCTGCGCAGCCGTTTCTGCGCAGCCGTTTCTGCGCAGCCGTTTCTGCGCAGCCGTTTCTGCGCAGCCGTTTCTGCGCAGCCGTTTCTGCGCAGCCGTTTCTGCGCAGCCGCTTCTTCGCAGCCGCTTCTGCGCAGCCGTTTCTGCGCTGCCGTTTCTGCGCAGCCGCTTCTGCGCAGCCGCTTCTGCGCAGCCGCTTCTGCGCAGCCGCTTCTGCGCAGCCGCTTCTGCGCAGCCGCTTCTGCGCAGCCGCTTCTGAGCAGCCGCTTCTGCGCGGCTGTTTCTGCGCGGCTGTTCCTGCGCGGCTGTTTCTGCGCGGCTGTTTCTGCGCGGCTGTTTCTGCGCGGCTGTTCCTGCGCGGCTGTTCCTGCGCGGCTGTTCCTGCGCGGCTGTTCCTGCGCGGCTGTTCCTGCGCGGCTGTTCCTGCGCGGCTGTTCCTGCGCGGCTGTTTCTGCGCGGCTGTTCCTGCGCGGCTGTTCCTGCGCGGCTGTTCCTGCGCGGCTGTTCCTGCGCGGCTGTTCCTGCGCAGCTGTTCCTGCGCAGCTGCTTCTGCGCAGCTGTTCCTGCACAGCTGTTCCTGCGCAGCTGTTCCTGCGCAGCTGTTCCTGCGCAGCTGTTCCTGCGCAGCTGTTCCTGCGCAGCTGCTTCTGCGCAGCTGCTTCTGCGCAGCTGCTTCTGCGCAGCTGCTTCTGCGCAGCTGTTTCTGCGCAGCTGTTTCTGCGCAGCTGCTTCTGCGCAGCTGCTTCTGCGCAGCTGCTTCTGCGCAGCTGCTTCTGCGCAGCTGCTTCTGCGCAGCTGCTTCTGCGCAGCTGTTTCTGCGCAGCTGTTTCTGCGCAGCTGCTTCTGCGCAGCTGCTTCTGCGCAGCTGTTTCTGCCTAGCTGTTTCTGCGCAGCTGTTTCGGCGCAGCTGTTTCTGCCTAGCTGTTTCTGCGCAGCTGTTTCTGCGCAGCTGTTTCGGCGCAGCTGTTTCGGCGCAGCTGTTTCGGCGCAGCTGTTTCGGCGCAGCTGTTTCGGCGCAGCTGTTTCGGCGCAGCTGTTCCTGCGCAGCTGTTCCTGCGCAGCTGTTCCTGCGCAGCTGTTCCTGCGCAGCTGTTCCTGCGCAGCTGTTCCTGCGCAGCCGTTTCTGCGCAGCCGTTTATGCGCAGCCGTTTATGCGCAGCCGTTTATGCGCAGCCGTTTATGCGCAGCCGTTTATGCGCAGCCGTTTATGCGCAGCCGCTTCTGCGCAGCCGCTTCTGCGCAGCCGCTTCTGCGCAGCCGTTTCTGCGCAGCCGCTTCTGCGCAGCCGCTTCTGCGCAGCCGCTTCTGCGCAGCCGCTTCTGCGCAGCCGCTTCTGCGCAGCCGCTTATGCGCAGCCGCTTATGCGCAGCCGCTTCTGCGCAGCCGCTTCTGCGCAGCCGCTTCTGCGCAGCCGCTTCTGCGCAGCCGCTTCTGCGCAGCCGCTTCTGCGCAGCCGTTTCTGCGCAGCCGTTTCTGCGCAGCCGTTTCTGCGCAGCCGTTTCTGCGCAGCCGTTTCTGCGCAGCCGTTCCTGCGCAGCCGTTCCTGCGCAGCCGTCCCTGCGCAGCCGTTTCTGCGCAGCCGTTCCTGCGCAGCCGTTACTGCGCAGCCGTTTCTGCGCAGCCGTTTCTGCGCAGCCGTTTCTGCCTAGCTGTTTCTGCGCAGCCGTTTATGCGCAGCCGTTTCTGCGCAGCCGTTTCTGCGCAGCCGTTTCTGCGCAGCCGTTTCTGCGCAGCTGTTTCTGCGCAGCTGTTTCTGCGCAGCTGTTTCTGCGCAGCTGTTTATGCGCAGCTGTTTCTGCGCAGCTGTTTCTGCGCAGCTGTTTCTGCGCAGCTGTTCCTGCGCAGCTGTTTCGGCGCAGCTGTTTCTGCGCAGCTGTTTCTGCGCAGCCGTTTCGGCGCAGCCGTTTCGGCGCAGCCGTTTCGGCGCAGCCGTTTCGGCGCAGCCGTTTCGGCGCAGCCGTTTCTGCGCAGCCGTTTCGGCGCAGCCGTTTCGGCGCAGCCGTTTCGGCGCAGCCGTTTCGGCGCAGCCGTTTCGGCGCAGCCGTTTCGGCGCAGCCGTTTCTGCGCAGCCGTTTCTGCGCAGCCGTTTCTGCGCAGCCGTTTCTGCGCAGCCGCTTCTGCGCAGCCGCTTCTGCGCAGCCGTTTCTGCGCAGCCGCTTCTGCGCAGCCGCTTCTGCGCAGCCGCTTCTGCGCAGCCGTTTCTGCGCAGCCGTTTCTGCGCAGCCGTTTCTGCGCAGCCGTTCCTGCGCAGCCGTTCCTGCGCAGCCGTTCCTGCGCAGCCGTTCCTGCGCAGCCGTTCCTGCGCAGCCGTTACTGCGCAGCCGTTTCTGCGCAGCCGTTTCTGCGCAGCCGCGTCTGCGCAGCCGCTTCTGCGCAGCCGCTTCTGCGCAGCCGCTTCTGCGCAGCCGCTTCTGCGCAGCCGCTTCTGCGCAGCCGCTTCTGCGCAGCCGCTTCTGCGCAGCCGCTTCTGCGCAGCCGCTTCTGCGCAGCCGCTTCTGCGCAGCCGCATCTGCGCAGCCGCTTCTGCGCAGCCGCTTCTGCGCAGCCGCTTCTGCGCAGCCGCTTCTGCGCAGCCGCTTCTGCGCAGCCGCTTCTGCGCAGCCGCTTCTGCGCAGCCGCTTCTGCGCAGCCGCTCCAGCGCAGCCGCTCCAGCGCAGCCGCTTCTGCGCAGCCGCTTCTGCGCAGCCGCTTCTGCGCAGCCGCTTCTGCGCAGCCGCTTCTGCGCAGCCGCTTCTGCGCAGCCGCTTCTGAGCAGCCGCTTCTGCGCAGCCGTTTCTGCGCAGCCGTTCCTGCGCAGCTGTTCCTGCGCAGCTGTTCCTGAGCAGCTGTTTCTGCCTAGCTGTTTCTGCGCGGCTGTTTCTGCGCGGGTGTTTCTGCGCGGCTGTTCCTGCGCGGCTGTTCCTGCGCGGCTGTTTCTGCGCGGCTGTTTCTGCGCGGCTGTTTCGGCGCGGCTGTTTCTGCGCGGCTGTTTCTGCGCGGCTGTTCCTGCGCGGCTGTTCCTGCGCGGCTGTTCCTGCGCGGCTGTTCCTGCGCGGCTGTTCCTGCGCGGCTGTTTCTGCGCGGCTGTTTCTGCGCGGCTGTTTCTGCGCAGCTGTTCCTGCGCAGCTGTTCCTGCGCAGCTGTTCCTGCGCAGCTGCTTCTGCGCAGCTGCTTCTGCGCAGCTGCTTCTGCGCAGCTGCTTCTGCGCAGCTGCTTCTGCGCAGCTGCTTCTGCGCAGCTGCTTCTGCGCAGCTGTTTCTGCGCAACTGTTTCTGCGCAGCTGCTTCTGCGCAGCTGCTTCTGCGCAGCTGTTTCTGCCTAGCTGTTTCTGCGCAGCTGTTTCGGCGCAGCTGTTTCGGCGCAGCTGTTTCTGCCTAGCTGTTCCTGCGCAGCCGTTCCTGCGCAGCCGTTTCTGCGCAGCCGTTACTGCGCAGCCGTTTCTGCGCAGCCGTTTCTGCGCAGCCGTTCCTGCGCAGCCGTTCCTGCGCAGCCGTTCCTGCGCAGCCGTTCCTGCGCAGCCGTTCCTGCGCAGCCGTTTCTGCGCAGCCGTTCCTGCGCAGCCGTTCCTGCGAAGCCGTTCCTGCGCAGCCGTTCCTGCGCAGCCGTTCCTGCGCAGCCGTTTCTGCGCAGCCGTTCCTGCGCAGCCGTTCCTGCGCAGCCGTTTCTGCGCAGCCGTTTCTGCGCAGCCGTTTCTGCGCAGCCGTTCCTGCGCAGCCGTTTCTGCGCAGCCGTTTCTGCGCAGCCGTTTCTGCGCAGCCGTTTCTGCGCAGCTGTTGCTGCGCAGCTGTTCCTGCGCAGCTGTTTCTGCGCAGCTGTTCCTGCGCAGCTGTTCCTGCGCAGCTGTTCCTGCGCAGCTGTTCCTGCGCAGCTGTTCCTGCGCAGCTGTTCCTGCGCAGCTGTTCCTGCGCAGCTGTTCCTGCGCAGCTGTTCCTGCGCAGCTGTTCCTGCGCAGCTGTTCCTGCGCAGCCGCTTCTGCGCAGCCGTTTATGCGCAGCCGTTTATGCGCAGCCGTTTATGCGCAGCCGTTTATGCGCAGCCGTTTATGCGCAGCCGTTTCTGCGCAGCCGTTTCTGCGCAGCCGTTTCTGCCTAGCCGTTTCTGCGCAGCCGTTTCTGCGCAGCCGCTTCTGCGCAGCCGCTTCTGCGCAGCCGCTTCTGCGCAGCCGCTTCTGCGCAGCCGCTTCTGCGCAGCCGCTTCTGCGCAGCCGCTTCTGCGCAGCCGCTTCTGCGCAGCCGCTTCTGCGCAGCCGCTTCTGCGCAGCCGCTTCTGCGCAGCCGCTTCTGCGCAGCCGCTTCTGCGCAGCCGCTTCTGCGCAGCCGTTTCTGCGCAGCCGCTTCTGCGCAGCCGCTTCTGCGCAGCCGCTTCTGCGCAGCCGTTTCTGCGCAGCCGTTTCTGCGCAGCCGTTCCTGCGCAGCCGTTCCTGCGCAGCCGTTCCTGCGCAGCCGTTCCTGCGCAGCCGTTACTGCGCAGCCGTTACTGCGCAGCCGTTACTGCGCAGCCGTTTCTGCGCAGCCGTTCCTGCGCAGCCGTTCCTGCGCAGCCGTTCCTGCGCAGCCGTTCCTGCGCAGCCGTTCCTGCGCAGCCGTTCCTGCGCAGCCGTTCCTGCGCAGCCGTTCCTGCGCAGCCGTTCCTGCGAAGCCGTTCCTGCGCAGCCGTTCCTGCGCAGCCGTTCCTGCGCAGCCGTTCCTGCGCAGCCGTTCCTGCGCAGCCGTTCCTGCGCAGCCGTTCCTGCGCAGCCGTTCCTGCGCAGCCGCTTCTGCGCAGCCGCTTCTGCGCAGCCGCTTCTGCGCAGCCGCTTCTGCGCAGCCGCTTCTGCGCAGCCGCTTCTGCGCAGCCGCTTCTGCGCAGCCGCTTCTGCGCAGCCGCTTCTGCGCAGCCGCTTCTGCGCAGCCGTTTCTGCGCAGCCGTTTCTGCGCAGCCGTTTCTGCGCAGCCGTTTCTGCGCAGCCGTTCCTGCGCAGCCGTTCCTGCGCTGCCGTTCCTGCCTAGCTGTTTCTGCGCAGCTGTTTCTGCGCAGCTGTTTCGGCGCAGCTGTTTCGGCGCAGCTGTTTCGGCGCAGCTGTTTCGGCGCAGCTGTTTCTGCGCAGCTGTTTCTGCGCAGCCGTTTCTGCGCAGCCGTTTATGCGCAGCCGTTTATGCGCAGCCGTTTATGCGCAGCCGTTTATGCATAGCCGTTTATGCGCAGCCGTTTATGCGCAGCCGCTTCTGCGCACCCGCTTCTGCGCACCCGCTTCTGCGCACCCGCTTCTGCGCACCCGCTTCTGCGCACCCGCTTCTGCGCACCCGCTTCTGCGCACCCGCTTCTGCGCACCCGCTTCTGCGCACCCGCCTCTGCGCACCCGCTTCTGCGCACCCGCCTCTGCGCACCCGCCTCTGCGCACCCGCCTCTGCGCACCCGCCTCTGCGCACCCGCTTCTGCGCACCCGCTTCTGCGCACCCGCTTCTGCGCACCCGCTTCTGCGCACCCGCCTCTGCGCACCCGCTTCTGCGCACCCGCTTCTGCGCACCCGCTTCTGCGCAGCCGTTTCTGCGCAGCCGTTTCTGCGCAGCCGTTTCTGCGCAGCCGCTTCTGCGCAGCCGCTTCTGCCCAGCCGTTTCTGCGCAGCCGTTTCTGCGCAGCCGTTTCTGCGCAGCCGTTCCTGCGCAGCCGTTCCTGCGCAGCCGTTCCTGCGCAGCCGTTCCTGCGCAGCCGTTCCTGCGCAGCCGTTCCTGCGCAGCCGTTCCTGCGCAGCCGTTACTGCGCAGCCGTTTCTGCGCAGCCGTTCCTGCGCAGCCGTTCCTGCGCAGCTGTTCCTGCGCAGCTGTTCCTGCGCAGCTGTTCCTGCGCAGCTGTTCCAGCGCAGCTGTTCCTGCGCAGCTGCTCCTGCGCAGCTGTTCCTGCGCAGCTGTTCCTGCGCAGCTGTTTCTGCGCAGCTGTTTCTGCGCAGCTGTTTCTGCGCAGCTGTTTCTGCGCAGCTGTTCCTGCGCAGCTGTTCCTGCGCAGCTGTTCCTGCGCAGCTGTTCCTGCGCAGCTGTTCCTGCGCAGCTGTTCCTGCGCAGCAGTTCCTGCGCAGCTGTTCCTGCGCAGCTGTTCCTGCGCAGCTGTTCCTGCGCAGCTGTTCCTGCGCAGCTGTTCCTGCGCAGCTGTTCCTGCGCAGCTGCTTCTGCGCAGCTGTTCCTGCGCAGCTGTTCCTGCGCAGCTGCTTCTGCGCAGCTGCTTCTGCGCAGCTGCTTCTGCGCAGCTGCTTCTGCGCAGCTGCTTCCGCGCAGCTGCTTCCGCGCAGCTGCTTCTGCGCAGCTGCTTCTGCGCAGTTGCTTCTGCGCAGCTGTTTCTGCGCAGCTGTTTCTGCGCAGCTGCTTCTGCGCAGCTGCTTCTGCGCAGCTGTTCCTGCGCAGCTGTTTCTGCGCAGCTGTTTCTGCGCAGCTGTTTCTGCGCAGCTGTTCCTGCGCAGCTGTTCCTGCGCAGCTGTTCCTGCGCAGCTGTTCCTGCGCAGCTGTTTCTGCGCAGCTGTTTCTGCGCAGCTGTTTCGGCGCAGCTGTTTCTGCGCAGTTGTTTCTGCGCAGCTGTTTCGGCGCAGCTGTTTCGGCGCAGCTGTTTCGGCGCAGCCGTTTCGGCGCAGCCGTTTCGGCGCAGCCGTTTCTGCGCAGCCGTTTCGGCGCAGCCGTTTCGGCGCAGCCGTTTCGGCGCAGCCGTTTCTGCGCAGCCGTTTCTGCGCAGCCGTTTCGGCGCAGCCGTTTCGGCGCAGCCGTTTCGGCGCAGCCGTTTCTGCGCAGCCGTTTCTGCGCAGCTGTTCCTGAGCAGCTGTTCCTGAGCAGCTGTTCCTGCGCAGCTGTTCCTGCGCAGCTGTTCCTGCGCAGCTGTTCCTGCGCAGCTGTTCCTGCGCAGCTGTTCCTGCGCAGCTGTTTCTGCGCAGCTGTTTCTGCGCAGCTGTTTCTGCGCAGCTGTTTCTGCCGAGCTGTTTCTGCGCAGCCGTTTCTGCGCAGCCGTTTATGCGCAGCCGTTTATGCGCAGCCGTTTATGCGCAGCCGTTTCTGCGCAGCCGTTTCTGCGCAGCCGTTTCTGCGCAGCCGTTTCTGCGCAGCCGTTTCTGCGCAGCCGTTTCTGCGCAGCCGTTTCTGCGCAGCCGTTTCTGAGCAGCCGTTTCTGAGCAGCCGTTTCTGCGCAGCCGTTTCTGCGCAGCCGTTTCTGCGCAGCCGTTTCTGCGCAGCCGTTTCTGCGCAGCCGTTTCTGCGCAGCCGTTTCTGCGCAGCCGTTTCTGCGCAGCCGTTTCTGCGCAGCCGTTTCTGCGCAGCCGTTTCTGCGCAGCCGTTTCTGCGCAGCCGTTTCTGCGCAGCCGCTTCTGCGCAGCCGCTTCTGCGCAGCCGCTTCTGCGCAGCCGCTTCTGCGCAGCCGCTTCTGCGCAGCCGCTTCTGCGCAGCCGCTTCTGCGCTGCCGTTTCTGCGCTGCCGCTTCTGCGCTGCCGCTTCTGCGCAGCCGCTTCTGCGCAGCCGCTTCTGCGCAGCCGTTTCTGCGCAGCCGTTTCTGCGCAGCCGTTTCTGCGCAGCCGTTTCTGCGCAGCCGTTTCTGCGCAGCCGTTTCTGCGCAGCCGTTTCTGCGCAGCCGTTTCTGCGCAGCCGCTTCTGCGCAGCCGCTTCTGCGCAGCCGTTTCTGCGCTGCCGTTTCTGCGCAGCCGCTTCTGCGCAGCCGCTTCTGCGCAGCCGCTTCTGCGCAGCCGCTTCTGCGCAGCCGCTTCTGCGCAGCCGCTTCTGAGCAGCCGCTTCTGCGCAGCCGTTTCTGCGCGGCTGTTCCTGCGCGGCTGTTTCTGCGCGGCTGTTTCTGCGCGGCTGTTTCTGCGCGGCTGTTCCTGCGTGGCTGTTCCTGCGCGGCTGTTCCTGCGCGGCTGTTCCTGCGCGGCTGTTCCTGCGCGGCTGTTCCTGCGCGGCTGTTTCTGCGCGGCTGTTCCTGCGCGGCTGTTTCTGCGCGGCTGTTCCTGCGCGGCTGTTCCTGCGCAGCTGTTCCTGCGCAGCTGTTCCTGCGCAGCTGCTTCTGCGCAGCTGTTCCTGCGCAGCTGTTCCTGCGCAGCTGTTCCTGCGCAGCTGTTCCTGCGCAGCTGTTCCTGCGCAGCCGTTTCTGCGCAGCCGTTTCTGCGCAGCCGTTTCTGCGCAGCCGTTTCTGCGCAGCCGTTCCTGCGCAGCCGTTCCTGCGCAGCCGTTCCTGCGCAGCCGTTCCTGCGCAGCCGTTCCTGCGCAGCCGTAACTGCGCAGCCGTTTCTGCGCAGCCGTTCCTGCGCAGCTGTTCCTGCGCAGCTGTTCCTGCGCAGCTGTTCCTGCGCATCTGTTCCTGCGCAGCTGTTCCAGCGCAGCTGTTCCTGCGCAGCTGTTCCTGCGCAGCTGTTCCTGCGCAGCTGTTCCTGCGCAGCTGTTCCTGCGCAGCTGCTTCTGCGCAGCTGCTTCTGCGCAGCTGCTTCTGCGCAGCTGCTTCTGCGCAGCTGCTTCTGCGCAGCTGCTTCTGCGCAGCCGTTTCTGCGCAGCCGCTTCTGCGCAGCCGTTTCTGCGCAGCCGTTTCTGCGCAGCCGTTTCTGCGCAGCCGTTTCTGCGCAGCCGTTTCTGCGCAGCCGTTCCTGCGCAGCCGTTCCTGCGCAGCCGTCCCTGCGCAGCCGTTTCTGCGCAGCCGTTCCTGCGCAGCCGTTACTGCGCAGCCGTTTCTGCGCAGCCGTTTCTGCGCAGCCGTTTCTGCCTAGCTGTTTCTGCGCAGCCGTTTATGCGCAGCCGTTTCTGCGCAGCCGTTTCTGCGCAGCCGTTTCTGCGCAGCCGTTTCTGCGCAGCTGTTTCTGCGCAGCTGTTTCTGCGCAGCTGTTTCTGCGCAGCTGTTTCTGCGCAGCTGTTTCTGCGCAGCTGTTTATGCGCAGCTGTTTATGCGCAGCTGTTTCTGCGCAGCTGTTTCTGCGCAGCTGTTTCTGCGCAGCTGTTCCTGCGCAGCTGTTTCGGCGCAGCTGTTTCTGCGCAGCTGTTTCTGCGCAGCCGTTTCGGCGCAGCCGTTTCGGCGCAGCCGTTTCGGCGCAGCCGTTTCGGCGCAGCCGTTTCGGCGCAGCCGTTTCGGCGCAGCCGTTTCGGCGCAGCCGTTTCGGCGCAGCCGTTTCTGCGCAGCCGTTTCTGCGCAGCCGCTTCTGCGCAGCCGCTTCTGCGCAGCCGTTTCTGCGCAGCCGCTTCTGCGCAGCCGTTTCTGCGCAGCCGTTTCTGCGCAGCCGTTTCTGCGCAGCCGTTTCTGCGCAGCCGTTTCTGCGCAGCCGTTCCTGCGCAGCCGTTCCTGCGCAGCCGTTCCTGCGCAGCCGTTCCTGCGCAGCCGTTCCTGCGCAGCCGTTACTGCGCAGCCGTTTCTGCGCAGCCGTTTCTGCGCAGCCGTTTCTGCCTAGCTGTTTCTGCGCAGCTGTTTATGCGCAGCTGTTTCTGCGCAGCTGTTTCTGCGCAGCTGTTTCTGCGCAGCTGTTTCTGCGCAGCTGTTTATGCGCAGCTGTTTATGCGCAGCTGTTTATGCGCAGCTGTTTATGCGCAGCTGTTTCTGCGCAGCTGTTCCTGCGCAGCTGTTTCGGCGCAGCTGTTTCTGCGCAGCCGTTTCGGCGCAGCCGTTTCTGCGCAGCCGTTTCGGCGCAGCCGTTTCGGCGCAGCCGTTTCGGCGCAGCCGTTTCGGCGCAGCCGTTTCTGCGCAGCCGTTTCGGCGCAGCCGTTTCTGCGCAACCGTTTCGGCGCAGCCGTTTCGGCGCAGCCGTTTCTGCGCAGCCGTTTCTGCGCAGCCGTTTCTGCGCAGCCGTTTATGCGCAGCCGTTTATGCGCAGCCGTTTATGCGCAGCCGTTTCTGCGCAGCCGTTTCTGCGCAGCCGTTTCTGCGCAGCCGCTTCTGCGCAGCCGCTTCTGCGCAGCCGCTTCTGCGCAGCCGCTTCTGCGCAGCCGCTTCTGCGCAGCCGCTTCTGCGCAGCCGCTTCTGCGCAGCCGCTTCTGCGCAGCCGCATCTGCGCAGCCGCTTCTGCGCAGCCGCTTCTGCGCAGCCGCTTCTGCGCAGCCGCTTCTGCGCAGCCGCTTCTGCGCAGCCGCTTCTGCGCAGCCGCTCCAGCGCAGCCGCTCCAGCGCAGCCGCTTCTGCGCAGCCGCTTCTGCGCAGCCGCTTCTGCGCAGCCGCTTCTGCGCCGCCGGTTCTGCGCAGCCGCTTCTGCGCAGCCGCTTCTGAGCAGCCGCTTCTGCGCAGCCGTTTCTGCGCAGCCGTTCCTGCGCAGCCGTTCCTGCGCAGCTGTTCCTGAGCAGCTGTTTCTGCCTAGCTGTTTCTGCGCGGCTGTTTCTGCGCGGCTGTTTCTGCGCGGCTGTTCCTGCGCGGCTGTTCCTGCGCGGCTGTTTCTGCGCGGCTGTTTCGGCGCGGCTGTTTCTGCGCGGCTGTTTCTGCGCGGCTGTTCCTGCGCGGCTGTTCCTGCGCGGCTGTTCCTGGGCGGCTGTTCCTGCGCGGCTGTTCCTGCGCGGCTGTTTCTGCGCGGCTGTTTCTGCGCGGCTGTTTCTGCGCAGCTGTTCCTGCGCAGCTGTTCCTGCGCAGCTGTTCCTGCGCAGCTGCTTCTGCGCAGCTGCTTCTGCGCAGCTGTTCCTGCGCAGCTGTTCCTGCGCAGCTGTTCCTGCGCAGCTGCTTCTGCGCAGCTGTTCCTGCGCAGCTGTTCCTGCGCAGCTGTTCCTGCGCAGCTGTTCCTGCGCAGCTGCTTCTGCGCAGCTGCTTCTGCGCAGCTGCTTCTGCGCAGCTGCTTCTGCGCAGCTGCTTCTGCGCAGCTGTTTCTGCGCAGCTGCTTCTGCGCAGCTGCTTCTGCGCAGCTGCTTCTGCGCAGCTGCTTCTGCGCAGCTGTTTCTGCGCAGCTGTTTCTGCGCAGCTGCTTCTGCGCAGCTGCTTCTGCGCAGCTGTTTCTGCCTAGCTGTTTCTGCGCAGCTGTTTCGGCGCAGCTGTTTCGGCGCAGCTGTTTCTGCCTAGCTGTTTCTGCGCAGCTGTTTCTGCGCAGCTGTTTCGGCGCAGCTGTTTCGGCGCAGCTGTTTCGGCGCAGCTGTTTCGGCGCAGCTGTTTCGGCGCAGCTGTTTCGGCGCAGCTGTTTCGGCGCAGCTGTTCCTGCGCAGCTGTTCCTGCGCAGCTGTTCCTGCGCAGCTGTTCCAGCGCAGCTGTTCCTGCGCCGCTGTTCCTGCGCAGCCGTTTCTGCGCAGCCGTTTATGCGCAGCCGTTTATGCGCAGCCGTTTATGCGCAGCCGTTTATGCGCAGCCGTTTATGCGCAGCCGTTTATGCGCAGCCGTTTATGCGCAGCCGTTTATGCGCAGCCGTTTCTGCGCAGCCGTTTCTGCGCAGCCGTTTCTGCGCAGCCGTTTCTGCGCAGCAGTTTCTGCGCAGCCGTTTCTGCGCAGCCGCTTCTGCGCAGCCGCTTCTGCGCAGCCGCTTCTGCGCAGCCGCTTCTGCGCAGCCGTTTCTACGCAGCCGCTTCTGCGCAGCCGCTTCTGCGCAGCCGCTTCTGCGCAGCCGCTTCTGCGCAGCCGCTTCTGCGCAGCCGCTTCTGCGCAGCCGCTTCTGCGCAGCCGCTTATGCGCAGCCGCTTCTGCGCAGCCGCTTCTGCGCAGCCGCTTCTGCGCAGCCGCTTCTGCGCAGCCGCTTCTGCGCAGCCGCTTATGCGCAGCCGCTTCTGCGCAGCCGCTTCTGCGCAGCCGCTTCTGCGCAGCCGCTTCTGCGCAGCCGCTTCTGCGCAGCCGCTTCTGCGCAGCCGCTTCTGCGCAGCCTTTTCTGCGCAGCCGCTTCTGCGCAGCCGCTTCTGCGCAGCCGCTTCTGCGCAGCCGTTTCTGCGCAGCCGTTTCTGCGCAGCCGCTTCTGCGCAGCCGCTTCTGCGCAGCCGCTTCTGCGCAGCCGCTTCTGCGCAGCCGCTTCTGCGCAGCCGCTTCTGCGCAGCCGCTTCTGCGCAGCCGCTTCTGCGCAGCCGCTTCTGCGCAGCCGCTTCTGCGCAGCCGTTTCTGCGCAGCCGCTTCTGCGCAGCCGCTTCTGCGCAGCCGTTTCTGCGCAGCCGTTTCTGCGCAGCCGTTTCTGCGCAGCCGTTTCTGCCGAGCTGTTTCTGCGCAGCCGTTTCTGCGCAGCCGTTTCTGCGCAGCCGTTTATGCGCAGCCGTTTATGCGCAGCCGTTTATGCGCAGCCGTTTCTGCGCAGCCGTTTCTGCGCAGCCGTTTCTGCGCAGCCGTTTCTGCGCAGCCGTTTCTGCGCAGCCGTTTCTGAGCAGCCGTTTCTGCGCAGCCGTTTCTGCGCAGCCGTTTCTGCGCAGCCGTTTCTGCGCAGCCGTTTCTGCGCAGCCGTTTCTGCGCAGCCGTTTCTGCGCAGCCGTTTCTGCGCAGCCGTTTCTGCGCTGCCGTTTCTGCGCAGCCGTTTCTGCGCAGCCGCTTCTGCGCAGCCGCTTCTGCGCAGCCGCTTCTGCGCAGCCGCTTCTGCGCAGCCGCTTCTGCGCTGCCGCTTCTGCGCAGCCGCTTCTGCGCAGCCGCTTCTGCGCAGCCGCTTCAGCGCAGCCGCTTCTGCGCAGCCGCTTCTGCGCAGCCGCTTCTGCGCAGCCGTTTCTGCGCAGCCGTTTCTGCGCAGCCGTTTCTGCGCAGCCGTTTCTGCGCAGCCGCTTCTGCACAGCCGCTTCTGCGCAGCCGCTTCTGCGCAGCCGCTTCTGCGCAGCCGTTTCTGCGCTGCCGTTTCTGCGCAGCCGCTTCTGCGCAGCCGCTTCTGCGCAGCCGCTTCTGCGCAGCCGCTTCTGCGTAGCCGCTTCTGCGCAGCCGCTTCTGCGCAGCCGCTTCTGAGCAGCCGCTTCTGCGCAGCTGTTTCTGCGCAGCTGTTTCTGCGCAGCTGTTCCTGCGCAGCTGTTTCTGAGCAGCTGTTTCTGCCTAGCTGTTTCTGCGCGGCTGTTTCTGCGCGGCTGTTTCTGCGCGGCTGTTCCTGCGCGGCTGTTCCTGCGCGGCTGTTTCTGCGCGGCTGTTTCTGCGCGGCTGTTTCTGCGCGGCTGTTCCTGCGCGGCTGTTCCTGCGCGGCTGTTCCTGCGCGGCTGTTCCTGCGCGGCTGTTCCTGCGCGGCTGTTCCTGCGCGGCTGTTCCTGCGCGGCTGTTCCTGCGCGGCTGTTCCTGCGCGGCTGTTTCTGCGCGGCTGTTCCTGCGCGGCTGTTCCTGCGCTGCTGTTCCTGCGCAGCTGTTCCTGCGCAGCTGTTCCTGCGCAGCTGTTCCTGCGCAGCTGCTTCTGCGCAGCTGTTCCTGCGCAGCTGTTCCTGCGCAGCTGTTCCTGCGCAGCTGCTTCTGCGCAGCTGTTCCTGCGCAGCTGTTCCTGCGCAGCTGTTCCTGCGCAGCTGCTTCTGCGCAGCTGCTTCTGCGCAGCTGCTTCTGCGCAGCTGCTTCTGCGCAGCTGTTTCTGCGCAGCTGTTTCTGCGCAGCTGTTTCTGCGCAGCTGCTTCTGCGCAGCTGCTTCTGCGCAGCTGCTTCTGCGCAGCTGCTTCTGCGCAGCTGCTTCTGCGCAGCTGCTTCTGCGCAGCTGTTTCTGCGCAGCTGCTTCTGCGCAGCTGCTTCTGCGCAGCTGTTTCTGCCTAGCTGTTTCTGCGCAGCTGTTTCGGCGCAGCTGTTTCGGCGCAGCTGTTTCTGCCTAGCTGTTTCTGCGCAGCTGTTTCTGCGCAGCTGTTTCGGCGCAGCTGTTTCGGCGCAGCTGTTTCGGCGCAGCTGTTTCGGCGCAGCTGTTTCGGCGCAGCTGTTTCGGCGCAGCTGTTTCGGCGCAGCTGTTTCGGCGCAGCTGTTCCTGTGCAGCTGTTCCTGCGCAGCTGTTCCTGCGCAGCTGTTCCTGCGCAGCTGTTCCTGCGCCGCCGTTCCTGCGCAGCCGTTTCTGCGCAGCCGTTTCTGCGCAGCCGTTTATGCGCAGCCGTTTATGCGCAGCCACTTATGCGCAGCCGTTTATGCGCAGCCGTTTATGCGCAGCCGTTTATGCGCAGCCGTTTATGCGCAGCCGTTTCTGCGCAGCCGTTTCTGCGCAGCCGTTTCTGCGCAGCCGTTTCTGCGCAGCCGTTTCAGCGCAGCCGTTTCTGCGCAGCCGTTTCTGCGCAGCCGTTTCTGCGCAGCCGTTTCTGCGCAGCCGTTTCTGCGCAGCCGTTTCTGCGCAGCCGTTTCTGCGCAGCCGCTTCTGCGCAGCCGCTTCTGCGCAGCCGCTTCTGCGCAGCCGTTTCTGCGCAGCCGTTTCTGCGCAGCCGCTTCTGCGCAGCCGCTTCTGCGCAGCCGCTTCTGCGCAGCCGCTTCTGCGCAGCCGCTTATGCGCAGCCGCTTATGCGCAGCCGCTTCTGCGCAGCCGCTTCTGCGCAGCCGCTTCTGCGCAGCCGCTTCTGCGCAGCCGCTTCTGCGCAGCCGCTTCTGCGCAGCCGTTTCTGCGCAGCCGTTTCTGCGCAGCCGCTTCTGCGCAGCCGCTTCTGCGCAGCCGTTTCTGCGCAGCCGTTTCTGCGCAGCCGTTTCTGCGCAGCCGTTCCTGCGCAGCCGTTCCTGCGCAGCCGTCCCTGCGCAGCCGTTCCTGCGCAGCCGTTCCTGCGCAGCCGTTACTGCGCAGCCGTTTCTGCGCAGCCGTTTCTGCGCAGCCGTTTCTGCGCAGCCGTTTCTGCGCAGCCGTTTATGCGCAGCCGTTTCTGCGCAGCCGTTTCTGCGCAGCCGTTTCTGCGCAGCTGTTTCTGCGCAGCTGTTTCTGCGCAGCTGTTTCTGCGCAGCTGTTTCTGCGCAGCTGTTTATGCGCAGCTGTTTATGCGCAGCTGTTTATGCGCAGCTGTTTCTGCGCAGCTGTTTCTGCGCAGCTGTTTCTGCGCAGCTGTTTCTGCGCAGCTGTTCCTGCGCAGCTGTTTCGGCGCAGCTGTTTCTGCGCAGCTGTTTCGGCGCAGCTGTTTCTGCGCAGCTGTTTCTGCGCAGCCGTTTCGGCGCAGCCGTTTCGGCGCAGCCGTTTCGGCGCAGCCGTTTCGGCGCAGCCGTTTCTGCGCAGCCGTTTCGGCGCAGCCGTTTCGGCGCAGCCGTTTCGGCGCAGCCGTTTCGGCGCAGCCGTTTCGGCGCAGCCGTTTCGGCGCAGCCGTTTCGGCGCAGCCGTTTCGGCGCAGCCGTTTCGGCGCAGCCGCTTCTGCGCAGCCGCTTCTGCGCAGCCGCTTCTGCGCAGCCGCTTCTGCGCAGCCGTTTCTGCGCAGCCGCTTCTGCGCAGCCGCTTCTGCGCAGCCGCTTCTGCGCAGCCGTTTCTGCGCAGCCGTTTCTGCGCAGCCGTTCCTGCGCAGCCGTTCCTGCGCAGCCGTTCCTGCGCAGCCGTTCCTGCGCAGCCGTTCCTGCGCAGCCGTTACTGCGCAGCCGTTTCTGCGCAGCCGTTTCTGCGCAGCCGTTTCTGCCTAGCTGTTTCTGCGCAGCTGTTTATGCGCAGCTGTTTCTGCGCAGCTGTTTCTGCGCAGCTGTTTCTGCGCAGCTGTTTCTGCGCAGCTGTTTCTGCGCAGCTGTTTCTGCGCAGCTGTTTATGCGCAGCTGTTTATGCGCAGCTGTTTATGCGCAGCTGTTTCTGCGCAGCTGTTCCTGCGCAGCTGTTCCTGCGCAGCTGTTTCTGCGCAGCCGTTTCTGCGCAGCCGTTTCTGCGCAGCCGTTTCGGCGCAGCCGTTTCGGCGCAGCCGTTTCTGCGCAGCCGTTTCGGCGCAGCCGTTTCGGCGCAGCCGTTTCTGTGCAGCCGTTTCGGCGCAGCCGTTTCGGCGCAGCCGTTTCTGCGCAGCCGTTTCTGCGCAGCCGTTTCTGCGCAGCCGTTTCTGCGCAGCCGTTTCTGCGCAGCCGTTTCTGCGCAGCCGTTTATGCGCAGCCGTTTATGCGCAGCCGTTTATGCGCAGCCGTTTCTGCGCAGCCGTTTCTGCGCAGCCGTTTCTGCGCAGCCGTTTCTGCGCAGCCGTTTCTGCGCAGCCCATTCCTGCGCAGCCGTCCCTGCGCAGCCGTCCCTGCGCAGCCGTCCCTGCGCAGCCGTTACTGCGCAGCCGTTTCTGCGCAGCCGTTTCTGCGCAGCCGTTTCTGCGCAGCCGTTTCTGCGCAGCCGTTTATGCGCAGCTGTTTCTGCGCAGCTGTTTCTGCGCAGCTGTTTCTGCGCAGCTGTTTCTGCGCAGCTGTTTCTGCGCAGCTGTTTCTGCGCAGCTGTTTCTGCCTAGCTGTTTCTGCGCAGCTGTTTATGCGCAGCTGTTTATGCGCAGCTGTTTATGCGCAGCTGTTTCTGCGCAGCTGTTTCTGCGCAGCTGTTTCTGCGCAGCTGTTTCTGCGCAGCTGTTCCTGCGCAGCTGTTTCGGCGCAGCTGTTTCTGCGCAGCCGTTTCTGCGCAGCCGTTTCTGCGCAGCCGTTTCTGCGCAGCCGTTTCGGCGCAGCCGTTTCGGCGCTGCCGTTTCGGCGCAGCCGTTTCGGCGCAGCCGTTTCGGCGCAGCCGTTTCTGCGCAGCCGTTTCGGCGCAGCCGTTTCGGCGCAGCCGTTTCGGCGCAGCCGTTTCGGCGCAGCCGTTTCGGCGCAGCCGTTTCGGCGCAGCCGTTTCTGCGCAGCCGCTTCTGCGCAGCCGCTTCTGCGCAGCCGCTTCTGCGCAGCCGCTTCTGCGCAGCCGCTTCTGCGCAGCCGCTTCTGAGCAGCCGTTTCTGCGCAGCCGCTTCTGCGCAGCCGCTTCTGCGCAGCCGTTTCTGCGCAGCCGTTTCTGCGCAGCCGTTTCTGCGCAGCCGTTCCTGCGCAGCCGTTCCTGCGCAGCCGTTACTGCGCAGACGTTTCTGCGCAGCCGTTTCTGCGCAGCCGTTTCTGCCTAGCTGTTTCTGCGCAGCTGTTTATGCGCAGCTGTTTCTGCGCAGCTGTTTCTGCGGAGCTGTTTCTGCGCAGCTGTTTCTGCGCAGCTGTTTCTGCGCAGCTGTTTATGCGCAGCTGTTTATGCGCAGCTGTTTATGCGCAGCTGTTTCTGCGCAGCTGTTCCTGCGCAGCTGTTTCGGCGCAGCTGTTTCTGCGCAGCCGTTTCTGCGCAGCCGTTTCTGCGCAGCCGTTTCGGCGCAGCCGTTTCGGCGCAGCCGTTTCGGCGCAGCCGTTTCGGCGCAGCCGTTTCTGCGCAGCCGTTTCGGCGCAGCCGTTTCGGCGCAGCCGTTTCTGCGCAGCCGTTCCTGCGCAGCCGTTCCTGCGCAGCCGTTTATGCGCAGCCGTTTATGCGCAGCCGTTTCTGCGCAGCCGTTTCTGCGCAGCCGTTTCTGCGCAGCCGTTTATGCGCAGCCGTTTCTGCGCAGCCGTTTCTGCCTAGCCGTTTCTGCGCAGCCGTTTCTGCGCAGCCGTTTCTGCGCAGCCGTTTCTGCGCAGCCGTTTCTGCGCAGCCGCTTCTGCGCAGCCGCTTCTGCGCAGCCGCTTCTGCGCAGCCGCTTCTGCGCAGCCGCTTCTGCGCAGCCGCTTCTGCGCAGCCGCTTCTGCGCAGCCGCTTCTGCGCAGCCGCTTCTGCGCAGCCGCTTCTGCGCAGCCGCTTCTGCGCAGCCGCTTCTGCGCAGCCGCTTCTGCGCAGCCGCTTCTGCGCAGCCGCTTCTGCGCAGCCGCTTCTGCGCAGCCGCTTCTGCGCAGCCGCTTCTGCGCAGCCGTTCCTGCGCAGCCGTTCCTGCGCAGCCGTTCCTGCGCAGCCGTTCCTGCGCAGCCGTTCCTGCGCAGCCGTTCCTGCGCAGCCGTTCCTGCGCAGCCGTTCCTGCGCAGCCGTTTCTGCGCAGCCGTTTCTGCGCAGCCGTTCCTGCGCAGCCGTTCCTGCGCAGCCGTTCCTGCGCAGCCGTTCCTGCGCAGCCGTTTCTGCGCAGCAGTTCCTGCGCAGCAGTTCCTGCGCAGCAGTTCCTGCGCAGCTGTTCCTGCGCAGCTGTTCCTGCGCAGCTGTTTCTGCGCAGCTGTTTCTGCGCAGCTGTTCCTGCGCAGCTGTTCCTGCGCAGCTGTTCCTGCGCAGCTGTTCCTGCGCAGCTGTTCCTGCGCAGCTGTTCCTGCGCAGCTGTTTCTGCGCAGCTGTTCCTGCGCAGCTGTTCCTGCGCAGCTGTTCCTGCGCAGCTGTTCCTGCGCAGCCGTTTCTGCGCAGCCGTTTCTGCGCAGCCGTTTCTGCGCAGCCGTTTCTGCGCAGCCGTTTATGCGCAGCCGTTCCTGCGCAGCCGTTCCTGCGCAGCCGTTCCCGCGCAGCCGTTTCCGCGCAGCCGTTTCCGCGCAGCCGTTCCCGCGCAGCCGCTTCCGCGCAGCCGCTTCCGCGCAGCCGCTTCCGCGCAGCCGCTTCCGCGCAGCCGCTTCCGCGCAGCCGCTTCCGCGCAGCCGCTTCCGCGCAGCCGCTTCCGCGCAGCCGCTTCCGCGCAGCCGCTTCCGCGCAGCCGCTTCCGCGCAGCCGCTTCTGCGCAGCCGCTTCTGCGCAGCCGCTTCTGCGCAGCCGCTTCTGCGCAGCCGTTTCTGCGCAGCCGCTTCTGCGCAGCCGCTTCTGCGCAGCCGTTTCTGCGCAGCCGCTTCTGCGCAGCCGCTTCTGCGCAGCCGTTTCTGCGCAGCCGTTTCTGCGCAGCCGTTTCTGCGCAGCCGTTTCTGCGCAGCCGTTCCTGCGCAGCCGTTCCTGCGCAGCCGTTTCTGCGCAGCCGTTCCTGCGCAGCCGTTACTGCGCAGCCGTTCCTGCGCAGCCGTTCCTGCGCAGCCGTTCCTGCGCAGCCGTTCCTGCGCAGCCGTTCGTGCGCAGCCGTTCCTGCGCAGCCGTTCCTGCGCAGCCGTTCCTGCGCAGCCGTTTCTGCGCAGCCGTTTCTGCGCAGCCGTTCCTGCGAAGCCGTTCCTGCGCAGCCGTTCCTGCGCAGCCGTTCCTGCGCAGCCGCTTCTGCGCAGCCGCTTCTGCGCAGCCGCTTCTGCGCAGCCGCTTCTGCGCAGCCGCTTCTGCGCAGCCGCTTCTGCGCAGCCGCTTCTGCGCAGCCGCTTCTGCGCAGCCGCTTCTGCGCAGCCGCTTCTGCGCAGCCGCTTCTGCGCAGCCGCTTCTGCGCAGCCGCTTCTGCGCAGCCGCTTCTGCGCAGCCGCTTCTGCGCTGCCGCTTCTGCGCAGCTGTTCCAGCGCAGCTGTTCCTGCGCAGCTGTTCCTGCGCAGCTGTTTCTGCCTAGCTGTTTCTGCGCAACCGTTTCTGCGCAGCCGTTCCTGCGCAGCCGTTCCTGCGCAGCCGTTCCTGCGCAGCCGTTCCTGCGCAGCCGTTCCTGCGCAGCCGTTCCTGCGCAGCCGTTCCTGCGCAGCCGTTCCTGCGCAGCCGTTCCTGCGCAGCCGTTCCTGCGCAGCCGTTCCTGCGCAGCCGTTCCTGCGCAGCCGTTCCTGCGCAGCCGTTTCTGCGCAGCAGTTCCTGCGCAGCAGTTCCTGCGCAGCAGTTCCTGCGCACCTGTTCCTGCGCAGCTGTTCCTGCGCAGCTGTTCCTGCGCAGCTGTTTCTGCGCAGCTGTTTCTGCGCAGCTGTTCCTGCGCAGCTGTTCCTGCGCAGCTGTTCCTGCGCAGCTGTTCCTGCGCAGCTGTTCCTGCGCAGCTGTTTCTGCGCAGCTGTTCCTGCGCAGCTGTTCCTGCGCAGCTGTTCCTGCGCAGCCGTTCCTGCGCAGCCGTTTCTGCGCAGCCGTTTCTGCGCAGCCGTTTATGCGCAGCCGTTTATGCGCAGCCGTTTATGCGCAGCCGTTTATGCGCAGCCGTTTATGCGCAGCCGTTTATGCGCAGCCGTTTCTGCGCAGCCGTTTCTGCGCAGCCGTTTCTGCGCAGCCGTTTCTGCGCAGCCGTTTCAGCGCAGCCGTTTCTGCGCAGCCGTTTCTGCGCAGCCGTTTCTGCGCAGCCGTTTCTGCGCAGCAGTTTCTGCGCAGCCGTTTCTGCGCAGCCGTTTCTGCGCAGCCGTTTCTGCGCAGCCGCTTCTGCGCAGCCGCTTCTGCGCAGCCGCTTCTGCGCAGCCGTTTCTGCGCAGCCGTTTCTGCGCAGCCGCTTCTGCGCAGCCGCTTCTGCGCAGCCGCTTCTGCGCAGCCGCTTCTGCGCAGCCGCTTATGCGCAGCCGCTTATGCGCAGCCGCTTCTGCGCAGCCGCTTCTGCGCAGCCGCTTCTGCGCAGCCGCTTCTGCGCAGCCGTTTCTGCGCAGCCGCTTCTGCGCAGCCGTTTCTGCGCAGCCGTTTCTGCGCAGCCGCTTCTGCGCAGCCGCTTCTGCGCAGCCGCTTCTGCGCAGCCGTTTCTGCGCAGCCGTTTCTGCGCAGCCGTTCCTGCGCAGCCGTTCCTGCGCAGCCGTCCCTGCGCAGCCGTTCCTGCGCAGCCGTTCCTGCGCAGCCGTTACTGCGCAGCCGTTTCTGCGCAGCCGTTTCTGCGCAGCCGTTTCTGCGCAGCCGTTTCTGCGCAGCCGTTTATGCGCAGCCGTTTCTGCGCAGCCGTTTCTGCGCAGCCGTTTCTGCGCAGCTGTTTCTGCGCAGCTGTTTCTGCGCAGCTGTTTCTGCGCAGCTGTTTCTGCGCAGCTGTTTATGCGCAGCTGTTTATGCGCAGCTGTTTATGCGCAGCTGTTTATGCGCAGCTGTTTCTGCGCAGCTGTTTCTGCGCAGCTGTTTCTGCGCAGCTGTTTCTGCGCAGCTGTTCCTGCGCAGCTGTTTCGGCGCAGCCGTTTCGGCGCAGCCGTTTCGGCGCAGCCGTTTCGGCGCAGCCGTTTCGGCGCAGCCGTTTCTGCGCAGCCGCTTCTGCGCAGCCGCTTCTGCGCAGCCGCTTCTGCGCAGCCGCTTCTGCGCAGCCGTTTCTGCGCAGCCGCTTCTGCGCAGCCGCTTCTGCGCAGCCGCTTCTGCGCAGCCGTTTCTGCGCAGCCGTTTCTGCGCAGCCGTTTCTGCGCAGCCGTTTCTGCGCAGCCGTTCCTGCGCAGCCGTTCCTGCGCAGCCGTTCCTGCGCAGCCGTTCCTGCGCAGCCGTTCCTGCGCAGCCGTTCCTGCGCAGCCGTTACTGCGCAGCCGTTTCTGCGCAGCCGTTTCTGCGCAGCCGTTTCTGCGCAGCTGTTTCTGCGCAGCTGTTTCTGCGCATCTGTTTATGCGCAGCTGTTTATGCGCAGCTGTTTATGCGCAGCTGTTCCTGCGCAGCTGTTCCTGCGCAGCTGTTTCTGCGCAGCTGTTTCTGCGCAGCCGTTTCTGCGCAGCCGTTTCGGCGCAGCCGTTTCGGCGCAGCCGTTTCTGCGCAGCCGTTTCGGCGCAGCCGTTTCGGCGCAGCCGTTTCTGCGCAGCCGTTTCGGCGCAGCCGTTTCGGCGCAGCCGTTTCGGCGCAGCCGTTTCTGCGCAGCCGTTTCTGCGCAGCCGTTTCTGCGCAGCCGTTTATGCGCAGCCGTTTATGCGCAGCCGTTTATGCGCAGCCGTTTATGCGCAGCCGTTTCTGCGCAGCCGTTTCTGCGCAGCCGTTTCTGCGCAGCCCTTTCCTGCGCAGCCGTCCCTGCGCAGCCGTTCCTGCGCAGCTGTTCCTGCGCAGCTGTTTATGCGCAGCTGTTTCTGCGCAGCTGTTTCTGCGCAGCTGTTTCTGCGCAGCTGTTTCTGCGCAGCTGTTTCTGCGCAGCTGTTTCTGCGCAGCTGTTTCTGCGCATCTGTTTATGCGCAGCTGTTTATGAGCAGCTGTTTATGCGCAGCTGTTCCTGCGCAGCTGTTCCTGCGCAGCTGTTTCTGCGCAGCTGTTTCTGCGCAGCCGTTTCTGCGCAGCCGTTTCGGCGCAGCCGTTTCGGCGCAGCCGTTTCTGCGCAGCCGTTTCGGCGCAGCCGTTTCGGCGCAGCCGTTTCTGCGCAGCCGTTTCGGCGCAGCCGTTTCGGCGCAGCCGTTTCGGCGCAGCCGTTTCTGCGCAGCCGTTTCTGCGCAGCCGTTTCTGCGCAGCCGTTTATGCGCAGCCGTTTATGCGCAGCCGTTTATGCGCAGCCGTTTATGCGCAGCCGTTTCTGCGCAGCCGTTTCTGCGCAGCCGTTTCTGCGCAGCCCGTTCCTGCGCAGCCGTCCCTGCGCAGCCGTCCCTGCGCAGCCGTCCCTGCGCAGCCGTTACTGCGCAGCCGTTTCTGCGCAGCCGTTTCTGCGCAGCCGTTTCTGCGCAGCCGTTTCTGCGCAGCCGTTTATGCGCAGCTGTTTCTGCGCAGCTGTTTCTGCGCAGCTGTTTCTGCGCAGCTGTTTCTGCGCAGCTGTTTCTGCGCAGATGTTTCTGCGCAGCTGTTTCTGCCTAGCTGTTTCTGCGCAGCTGTTTATGCGCAGCTGTTTATGCGCAGCTGTTTATGCGCAGCTGTTTCTGCGCAGCTGTTTCTGCGCAGCTGTTTCTGCGCAGCTGTTTCTGCGCAGCTGTTTCTGCGCAGCTGTTCCTGCGCAGCTGTTTCGGCGCAGCTGTTTCTGCGCAGCTGTTTCGGCGCAGCTGTTTCTGCGCAGCTGTTTCTGCGCAGCCGTTTCGGCGCAGCTGTTTCGGCGCAGCCGTTTCGGCGCAGCCGTTTCGGCGCAGCCGTTTCGGCGCAGCCGTTTCTGCGCAGCCGTTTCGGCGCAGCCGTTTCGGCGCAGCCGTTTCGGCGCAGCCGTTTCGGCGCAGCCGTTTCGGCGCAGCCGTTTCGGCGCAGCCGTTTCGGCGCAGCCGTTTCGGCGCAGCCGTTTCTGCGCAGCCGTTTCTGCGCAGCCGCTTCTGCGCAGCCGCTTCTGCGCAGCCGCTTCTGCGCAGCCGCTTCTGCGCAGCCGCTTCTGCGCAGCCGCTTCTGAGCAGCCGTTTCTGCGCAGCCGCTTCTGCGCAGCCGCTTCTGCGCAGCCGTTTCTGCGCAGCCGTTTCTGCGCAGCCGTTTCTGCGCAGCCGTTCCTGCGCAGCCGTTCCTGCGCAGCCGTTCCTGCGCAGCCGTTCCTGCGCAGCCGTTCCTGCGCAGCCGTTTCTGCGCAGCCGTTTCTGCGCAGCCGTTTCTGCCTAGCTGTTTCTGCGCAGCTGTTTATGCGCAGCTGTTTCTGCGCAGCTGTTTCTGCGCAGCTGTTTCTGCGCAGCTGTTTCTGCGCAGCTGTTTCTGCGCAGCTGTTTCTGCGCAGCTGTTTATGCGCAGCTGTTTATGCGCAGCTGTTTATGCGCAGCTGTTTCTGCGCAGCTGTTCCTGCGCAGCTGTTTCGGCGCAGCTGTTTCTGCGCAGCCGTTTCTGCGCAGCCGTTTCTGCGCAGCCGTTTCGGCGCAGCCGTTTCGGCGCAGCCGTTTCGGCGCAGCCGTTTCGGCGCAGCCGATTCTGCGCAGCCGTTTCGGCGCAGCCGTTTCGGCGCAGCCGTTTCTGCGCAGCCGTTCCTGCGCAGCCGTTCCTGCGCAGCCGTTTATGCGCAGCCGTTTATGCGCAGCCGTTTCTGCGCAGCCGTTTCTGCGCAGCCGTTTATGCGCAGCCGTTTATGCGCAGCCGTTTCTGCGCAGCCGTTTCTGCCTAGCCGTTTCTGCGCAGCCGTTTCTGCGCAGCCGTTTCTGCGCAGCCGTTTCTGCGCAGCCGTTTCTGCGCAGCCGTTTCTGCGCAGCCGCTTCTGCGCAGCCGCTTCTGCGCAGCCGCTTCTGCGCAGCCGCTTCTGCGCAGCCGCTTCTGCGCAGCCGCTTCTGCGCAGCCGCTTCTGCGCAGCCGCTTCTGCGCAGCCGCTTCTGCGCAGCCGCTTCTGCGCAGCCGCTTCTGCGCAGCCGCTTCTGCGCAGCCGCTTCTGCGCAGCCGCTTCTGCGCAGCCGCTTCTGCGCAGCCGCTTCTGCGCAGCCGCTTCTGCGCAGCCGCTTCTGCGCAGCCGCTTCTGCGCAGCCGTTCCTGCGCAGCCGTTCCTGCGCAGCCGTTCCTGCGCAGCCGTTCCTGCGCAGCCGTTCCTGCGCAGCCGTTACTGCGCAGCCGTTTCTGCGCAGCCGTTCCTGCGCAGCCGTTCCTGCGCAGCCGTTCCTGCGCAGCCGTTCCTGCGCAGCCGTTCCTGCGCAGCCGTTCCTGCGCAGCCGTTCCTGCGCTGCCGTTCCTGCGCAGCCGTTTCTGCGCAGCCGTTTCTGCGCAGCCGTTCCTGCGCAGCCGTTCCTGCGCAGCCGTTCCTGCGCAGCCGTTCCTGCGCAGCCGTTTCTGCGCAGCAGTTCCTGCGCAGCAGTTCCTGCGCAGCAGTTCCTGCGCACCTGTTCCTGCGCAGCTGTTCCTGCGCAGCTGTTCCTGCGCAGCTGTTTCTGCGCAGCTGTTTCTGCGCAGCTGTTCCTGCGCAGCTGTTCCTGCGCAGCTGTTCCTGCGCAGCTGTTCCTGCGCAGCTGTTCCTGCGCAGCTGTTTCTGCGCAGCTGTTCCTGCGCAGCTGTTCCTGCGCAGCTGTTCCTGCGCAGCTGTTCCTGCGCAGCCGTTTCTGCGCAGCCGTTTCTGCGCAGCCGTTTCTGCGCAGCCGTTTATGCGCAGCCGTTCCTGCGCAGCCGTTCCTGCGCAGCCGTTCCCGCGCAGCCGTTCCCGCGCAGCCGCTTCCGCGCAGCCGCTTCCGCGCAGCCGCTTCCGCGCAGCCGCTTCCGCGCAGCCGCTTCCGCGCAGCCGCTTCCGCGCAGCCGCTTCCGCGCAGCCGCTTCTGCGCAGCCGCTTCTGCGCAGCCGCTTCTGCGCAGCCGCTTCTGCGCAGCCGCTTCTGCGCAGCCGTTTCTGCGCAGCCGCTTCTGCGCAGCCGCTTCTGCGCAGCCGTTTCTGCGCAGCCGCTTCTGCGCAGCCGCTTCTGCGCAGCCGTTTGTGCGCAGCCGTTTCTGCGCAGCCGTTTCTGCGCAGCCGTTTCTGCGCAGCCGTTTCTGCGCAGCCGTTCCTGCGCAGCCGTTCCTGCGCAGCCGTTTCTGCGCAGCCGTTCCTGCGCAGCCGTTACTGCGCAGCCGTTCCTGCGCAGCCGTTCCTGCGCAGCCGTTCCTGCGCAGCCGTTCCTGCGCAGCCGTTCCTGCGCAGCCGTTCCTGCGCAGCCGTTCGTGCGCAGCCGTTCCTGCGCAGCCGTTCCTGCGCAGCCGTTTCTGCGCAGCCGTTTCTGCGCAGCCGTTCCTGCGAAGCCGTTCCTGCGCAGCCGTTCCTGCGCAGCCGTTCCTGCGCAGCCGTTCCTGCGCAGCCGCTTCTGCGCAGCCGCTTCTGCGCAGCCGCTTCTGCGCAGCCGCTTCTGCGCAGCCGCTTCTGCGCAGCCGCTTCTGCGCAGCCGCTTCTGCGCAGCCGCTTCTGCGCAGCCGCTTCTGCGCAGCCGCTTCTGCGCAGCCGCTTCTGCGCAGCCGCTTCTGCGCAGCCGCTTCTGCGCAGCCGCTTCTGCGCTGCCGCTTCTGCGCAGCTGTTCCTGCGCAGCTGTTCCTGCGCAGCTGTTCCTGCGCAGCTGTTTCTGCCTAGCTGTTTCTGCGCAACCGTTTCTGCGCAGCCGTTTCTGCGCAGCCGTTTCGGCGCAGCCGTTTACGCGCAGCCGTTTACGCGCAGCCGTTTACGCGCAGCCGTTTACGCGCAGCCGTTTACGCGCAGCCGTTTACGCGCAGCCGTTTATGCGCAGCCGTTTATGCGCAGCCGTTTACGCGCAGCCGTTTCTGCGCAGCCGTTTATGCGCAGCCGTTTATGCGCAGCCGTTTATGCGCAGCCGTTTCTGCGCAGCCGTTTCTGCGCAGCCGTTTCTGCGCAGCCGTTTATGCGCAGCCGCTTCTGCGCAGCCGCTTCTGCGCACCCGCTTCTGCGCACCCGCTTCTGCGCACCCGCTTCTGCGCACCCGCTTCTGCGCACCCGCTTCTGCGCACCCGCTTCTGCGCACCCGCTTCTGCGCACCCGCTTCTGCGCACCCGCTTCTGCGCAGCCGCTTCTGCGCACCCGCTTCTGCGCAGCCGTTCCTGCGCAGCCGTTCCTGCGCAGCCGTTCCTGCGCAGCCGTTCCTGCGCAGCCGTTCCTGCGCAGCCGTTCCTGCGCAGCCGTTCCTGCGCAGCCGTTACTGCGCAGCCGTTCCTGCGCAGCCGTTACTGCGCAGCCGTTCCTGCGCAGCCGTTCCTGCGCAGCCGTTCCTGCGCAGCCGTTCCTGCGCAGCCGTTCCTGCGCAGCCGTTCCTGCGCAGCCGTTCCTGCGCAGCCGTTCCTGCGCAGCCGTTCCTGCGCAGCCGTTCCTGCGCAGCCGTTCCTGCGCAGCCGCTTCTGCGCAGCCGCTTCTGCGCAGCCGCTTCTGCGCAGCCGCTTCTGCGCAGCCGCTTCTGCGCAGCCGCTTCTGCGCAGCCGCTTCTGCGCAGCCGCTTCTGCGCAGCCGCTTCTGCGCAGCCGCTTCTGCGCAGCCGCTTCTGCGCAGCCGCTTCTGCGCAGCCGTTTCTGCGCAGCCGTTCCTGCGCAGTCGTTCCTGCGCAGCCGTTCCTGCGCAGCCGTTCCTGCGCAGCCGTTACTGCGCAGCCGTTCCTGCGCAGCCGTTACTGCGCAGCCGTTCCTCCGCAGCCGTTCCTGCGCAGCCGTTCCTGCGCAGCCGTTCCTGCGCAGCCGTTTCTGCGCAGCCGTTCCTGCGCAGCCGTTCCTGCGAAGCCGTTCCTGCGCAGCCGTTCCTGCGCAGACGTTCCTGCGCAGCCGTTTCTGCGCAGCCGTTCCTGCGCAGCCGTTCCTGCGCAGCCGTTTCTGCGCAGCCGTTTCTGCGCAGCCGTTTCTGCGCAGCCGTTTCTGCGCAGCCGTTCCTGCGCAGCCGTTTCTGCGCAGCCGTTCCTGCGCAGCCGTTCCTGCGCAGCCGTTCCTGCGCAGCCGTTGCTGCGCAGCCGTTCCTGCGCAGCTGTTCCTGCGCAGCTGTTCCTGCGCAGCTGTTCCTGCGCAGCTGTTCCTGCGCAGCTGTTTCTGCGCAGCTGTTCCTGCGCAGCTGTTCCTGCGCAGCTGTTCCTGCGCAGCTGTTCCTGCGCAGCTGTTCCTGCGCAGTTGTTCCTGCGCAGCTCTTCCTGCGCAGCTGTTCCTGCGCAGCTGTTCCTGCGCAGCTGTTCCTGCGCAGCTGTTCCTGCGCAGCTGTCCCTGCGCAGCTGTTCCTGCGCAGCTGTTCCTTTGCAGCTGTTCCTGCGCAGCCGCTTCTGCGCAGCCGTTTATGCGCAGCCGGTTATGCGCAGCCGTTTATGCGCAGCCGTTTCTGCGCAGCCGTTTCTGCCTAGCCGTTTCTGCGCAGCCGCTTCTGCGCAGCCGCTTCTGCGCAGCCGCTTCTGCGCAGCCGCTTCTGCGCAGCCGCTTCTGCGCAGCCGCTTCTGCGCAGCCGCTTCTGCGCAGCCGCTTCTGCGCAGCCGCTTCTGCGCAGCCGCTTCTGCGCAGCCGCTTCTGCGCAGCCGCTTCTGCGCAGCCGCTTCTGCGCAGCCGCTTCTGCGCAGCCGCTTCTGCGCAGCCGCTTCTGCGCAGCCGTTCCTGCGCAGCCGTTCCTGCGCAGCCGTTCCTGCGCAGCCGTTCCTGCGCAGCCGTTCCTGCGCAGCCGTTACTGCGCAGCCGTTACTGCGCAGCCGTTACTGCGCAGCCGTTCCTGCGCAGCCGTTCCTGCGCAGCCGTTCCTGCGCAGCCGTTCCTGCGCAGCCGTTCCTGCGCAGCCGTTCCTGCGCAGCCGTTCCTGCGCAGCCGTTCCTGCGCAGCCGTTCCTGCGCAGCCGTTCCTGCGCAGCCGTTCCTGCGAAGCCGTTCCTGCGCAGCCGTTCCTGCGCAGCCGTTCCTGCGCAGCCGTTCCTGCGCAGCCGTTCCTGCGAAGCCGTTCCTGCGCAGCCGTTCCTGCGCAGCCGTTTCTGCGCAGCCGTTTCTGCGCAGCCGTTTCTGCGCAGCCGTTTCTGCGCAGCCGTTTCGGCGCAGCCGTTTCGGCGCAGCCGTTTCGGCGCAGCCGTTTCGGCGCAGCCGTTTAGGCGCAGCCGTTTCGGCGCAGCCGTTTCTGCGCAGCCGTTTCTGCGCAGCCGTTTATGCGCAGCCGTTTATGCGCAGCCGTTTATGCGCAGCCGCTTCTGCGCACCCGCTTCTGCGCACCCGCTTCTGCGCACCCGCTTCTGCGCACCCGCTTCTGCGCACCCGCTTCTGCGCACCCGCTTCTGCGCACCCGCTTCTGCGCACCCGCCTCTGCGCACCCGCCTCTGCGCACCCGCCTCTGCGCACCCGCCTCTGCGCACCCGCTTCTGCGCACCCGCTTCTGCGCACCCGCTTCTGCGCACCCGCTTCTGCGCACCCGCTTCTGCGCACCCGCTTCTGCTCACCCGCTTCTGCGCACCCGCTTCTGCGCACCCGCTTCTGCGCACCCGCTTCTGCGCACCCGCTTCTGCGCACCCGCTTCTGCGCACCCGTTTCTGCGCAGCCGTTTCTGCGCAGCCGTTTCTGCGCAGCCGTTCCTGCGCAGCCGTTCCTGCGCAGCCGTTCCTGCCTAGCTGTTTCTGCGCAGCTGTTTCTGCGCAGCTGTTTCGGCGCAGCCGTTTCGGCGCAGCCGTTTCGGCGCAGCCGTTTCTGCGCAGCCGTTTCTGCGCAGCCGTTTATGCGCAGCCGTTTATGCGCAGCCGTTTATGCGCAGCCGTTTATGCGCAGCCGCTTCTGCGCAGCCGCTTCTGCGCAGCCGCTTCTGCGCAGCCGCTTCTGCGCACCCGCTTCTGCGCAACCGCTTCTGCGCACCCGCTTCTGCGCACCCGCTTCTGCGCACCCGCTTCTGCGCACCCGCTTCTGCGCACCCGCCTCTGCGCACCCGCCTCTGCGCACCCGCTTCTGCGCACCCGCTTCTGCGCACCCGCTTCTGCGCACCCGCTTCTGCGCACCCGCTTCTGCGCAGCCGCTTCTGCGCAGCCGTTTCTGCGCAGCCGTTTCTGCGCAGCCGCTTCTGCGCAGCCGTTTCTGCGCAGCCGTTTCTGCGCAGCCGTTTCTGCGCAGCCGTTCCTGCGCAGCCGTTCCTGCGCAGCCGTTCCTGCGCAGCCGTTCCTGCGCAGCCGTTCCTGCGCAGCCGTTACTGCGCAGCCGTTTCTGCGCAGCCGTTCCTGCGCAGCTGTTCCTGCGCAGCTGTTCCTGCGCAGCTGTTCCAGCGCAGCTGTTCCTGCGCAGCTGTTCCTGCGCAGCTGTTCCTGCGCAGCTGTTTCTGCGCAGCTGTTTCTGCGCAGCTGTTCCTGCGCAGCTGTTTCTGCGCAGCTGTTCCTGCGCAGCTGTTTCTGCGCAGCTGTTCCTGCGCAGCTGTTCCTGCGCAGCTGTTCCTGCGCAGCTGTTTTTGCGCAGCTGTTCCTGCGCAGCTGTTCCTGCGCAGCTGTTCCTGCGCAGCTGTTTCTGCGCAGCAGTTCCTGCGCAGCTGTTCCTGCGCAGCTGTTCCTGCGCAGCTGTTCCTGCGCAGCTGTTCCTGCGCAGCTGTTCCTGCGCAGCTGTTCCTGCGCAGCTGTTCCTGCGCAGCTGTTCCTGCGCGGCTGTTCCTGCGCGGCTGTTCCTGCGCAGCTGTTCCTGCGCAGCTGTTCCTGCGCAGCTGTTCCTGCGCAGCTGCTTCTGCGCAGCTGTTCCTGCGCAGCTGTTCCTGCGCAGCTGCTTCTGCGCAGCTGCTTCTGCGCAGCTGCTTCTGCGCAGCTGCTTCTGCGCAGCTGCTTCTGCGCAGCTGCTTCTGCGCAGCTGCTTCTGCGCAGCTGCTTCTGCGCAGCTGTTCCTGCGCAGCTGTTTCTGCGCAGCTGTTTCTGCGCAGCTGTTTCTGCGCAGCTGTTCCTGCGCAGCTGTTTCTGCGCAGCTGTTCCTGCGCAGCTGTTACTGCGCAGCTGTTTCGGCGCAGCTGTTTCTGCGCAGTTGTTTCTGCGCAGCTGTTTCGGCGCAGCTGTTTCGGCGCAGCCGTTTCGGCGCAGCCGTTTCTGCGCAGCCGTTTCGGCGCAGCCGTTTCGGCGCAGCCGCTTCGGCGCAGCCGTTTCTGCGCAGCCGTTTCTGCGCAGCCGTTTCGGCGCAGCCGTTTCGGCGCAGCCGTTTCGGCGCAGCCGTTTCGGCGCAGCCGTTTCTGCGCAGCCGTTTATGCGCAGCCGTTCCTGCGCAGCCGTTCCTGCGCAGCCGTTCCTGCGCAGCCGTTCCTGAGCAGCCGTTCCTGCGCAGCTGTTTCTGCGCAGCTGTTTCTGCGCAGCTGTTCCTGCGCAGCTGTTCCCGCGCAGCTGTTCCTGCGCAGCTGTTCCTGCGCAGCCGTTTCTGCCTAGCCGTTTCTGCGCAGCCGTTTCTGCGCAGCCGTTTCTGCGCAGCCGTTTCTGCGCAGCCGCTTCTGCGCAGCCGCTTCTGCGCAGCCGCTTCTGCGCAGCCGCTTCTGCGCAGCCGCTTCTGCGCAGCCGCTTCTGCGCAGCCGCTTCTGCGCAGCCGCTTCTGCGCAGCTGCTTCTGCGCAGCCGCTTCTGCGCAGCCGCTTCTGCGCAGCCGCTTCTGCGCAGCCGCTTCTGCGCAGCCGCTACTGCGCAGCCGCTTCTGCGCAGCCGCTTCTGCGCAGCCGCTTCAGCGCAGCCGCTTCTGCGCAGCCGCTTCTGCGCAGCCGCTTCTGCGCAGCCGCTTCTGCGCAGCCGCTTCTGCGCAGCCGCTTCTGCGCAGCCGCTTCTGCGCAGCCGTTTCTGCGCAGCCGCTTCTGCGCAGCCGCTTCTGCGCAGCCGCTTCTGCGCAGCCGCTTCTGCGCAGCCGTTTCTGCGCAGCCGTTTCTGCGCAGCCGTTCCTGCGCAGCCGTTCCTGCGCAGCCGTTCCTGCGCAGCCGTTCCCGCGCAGCCGTTCCCGCGCAGCCGTTCCCGCGCAGCCGTTCCCGCGCAGCCGTTCCCGCGCAGCCGTTCCCGCGCAGCCGTTCCCGCGCAGCCGTTCCCGCGCAGCCGTTCCCGCGCAGCCGTTCCCGCGCAGCCGTTCCCGCCCAGCCGTTCCCGCCCAGCCGTTTCTGCGCAGCCGTTTATGCGCAGCCGTTTCTGCGCAGCCGTTTCTGCGCAGCCGTTTATGCGCAGCCGTTTATGCGCAGCCGCTTCTGCGCAGCCGCTTCTGCGCAGCCGCTTCTGCGCAGCCGCTTCTGAGCAGCCGCTTCTGCGCAGCCGCTTCTGCGCAGCCGCTTCTGCGCAGCCGCTTCTGCGCAGCCGCTTCTGCGCAGCCGCTTCTGCGCAGCCGCTTCTGCGCAGCCGCTTCTGCGCAGCCGCTTCTGCGCAGCCGCTTCTGCGCACCCGCTTCTGCGCACCCGCTTCTGCGCAGCCGTTTCTGCGCAGCCGTTTCTGCGCAGCCGTTCCTGCGCAGCCGTTCCTGCGCAGCCGTTCCTGCCTAGCTGTTTCTGCGCAGCTGTTTCTGCGCAGCTGTTTCGGCGCAGCTGTTTCGGCGCAGCTGTTTCGGCGCAGCTGTTTCTGCGCAGCTGTTTCTGCGCACCCGCTTCTGCGCACCCGCCTCTGCGCACCCGCCTCTGCGCACCCGCCTCTGCGCACCCGCCTCTGCGCACCCGCTTCTGCGCACCCGCTTCTGCGCACCCGCTTCTGCGCACCCGCTTCTGCGCACCCGCTTCTGCGCACCCGCTTCTGCTCACCCGCTTCTGCGCACCCGCTTCTGCGCACCCGCTTCTGCGCACCCGCTTCTGCGCACCCGCTTCTGCGCACCCGCTTCTGCGCACCCGTTTCTGCGCAGCCGTTT
This sequence comes from Schistocerca nitens, assembly GCF_023898315.1. Taxonomy (NCBI): domain Eukaryota; kingdom Metazoa; phylum Arthropoda; class Insecta; order Orthoptera; family Acrididae; genus Schistocerca; species Schistocerca nitens. The sequence continues at coordinate 22,384 of NW_026045653.1, read as the reverse complement.
CTGCGCAGCCGTTTCTGCGCAGCCGTTCCTGCGCAGCCGTTCCTGCGCAGCCGTTCCTGCCTAGCTGTTTCTGCGCAGCTGTTTCTGCGCAGCTGTTTCGGCGCAGCCGTTTCGGCGCAGCCGTTTCGGCGCAGCCGTTTCTGCGCAGCCGTTTCTGCGCAGCCGTTTATGCGCAGCCGTTTATGCGCAGCCGTTTATGCGCAGCCGTTTATGCGCAGCCGCTTCTGCGCAGCCGCTTCTGCGCAGCCGCTTCTGCGCAGCCGCTTCTGCGCACCCGCTTCTGCGCAACCGCTTCTGCGCACCCGCTTCTGCGCACCCGCTTCTGCGCACCCGCTTCTGCGCACCCGCTTCTGCGCACCCGCCTCTGCGCACCCGCCTCTGCGCACCCGCTTCTGCGCACCCGCTTCTGCGCACCCGCTTCTGCGCACCCGCTTCTGCGCACCCGCTTCTGCGCAGCCGCTTCTGCGCAGCCGTTTCTGCGCAGCCGTTTCTGCGCAGCCGCTTCTGCGCAGCCGTTTCTGCGCAGCCGTTTCTGCGCAGCCGTTTCTGCGCAGCCGTTCCTGCGCAGCCGTTCCTGCGCAGCCGTTCCTGCGCAGCCGTTCCTGCGCAGCCGTTCCTGCGCAGCCGTTACTGCGCAGCCGTTTCTGCGCAGCCGTTCCTGCGCAGCTGTTCCTGCGCAGCTGTTCCTGCGCAGCTGTTCCAGCGCAGCTGTTCCTGCGCAGCTGTTCCTGCGCAGCTGTTCCTGCGCAGCTGTTTCTGCGCAGCTGTTTCTGCGCAGCTGTTCCTGCGCAGCTGTTTCTGCGCAGCTGTTCCTGCGCAGCTGTTTCTGCGCAGCTGTTCCTGCGCAGCTGTTCCTGCGCAGCTGTTCCTGCGCAGCTGTTTTTGCGCAGCTGTTCCTGCGCAGCTGTTCCTGCGCAGCTGTTCCTGCGCAGCTGTTTCTGCGCAGCAGTTCCTGCGCAGCTGTTCCTGCGCAGCTGTTCCTGCGCAGCTGTTCCTGCGCAGCTGTTCCTGCGCAGCTGTTCCTGCGCAGCTGTTCCTGCGCAGCTGTTCCTGCGCAGCTGTTCCTGCGCGGCTGTTCCTGCACAGCTGTTCCTGCGCAGCTGTTCCTGCGCAGCTGTTCCTGCGCAGCTGCTTCTGCGCAGCTGTTCCTGCGCAGCTGTTCCTGCGCAGCTGCTTCTGCGCAGCTGCTTCTGCGCAGCTGCTTCTGCGCAGCTGCTTCTGCACAGCTGCTTCTGCGCAGCTGCTTCTGCGCAGCTGCTTCTGCGCAGCTGCTTCTGCGCAGCTGCTTCTGCGCAGCTGTTCCTGCGCAGCTGTTTCTGCGCAGCTGTTTCTGCGCAGCTGTTTCTGCGCAGCTGTTCCTGCGCAGCTGTTTCTGCGCAGCTGTTCCTGCGCAGCTGTTACTGCGCAGCTGTTTCGGCGCAGCTGTTTCTGCGCAGTTGTTTCTGCGCAGCTGTTTCGGCGCAGCTGTTTCGGCGCAGCCGTTTCGGCGCAGCCGTTTCTGCGCAGCCGTTTCGGCGCAGCCGTTTCGGCGCAGCCGCTTCGGCGCAGCCGTTTCTGCGCAGCCGTTTCTGCGCAGCCGTTTCGGCGCAGCCGTTTCGGCGCAGCCGTTTCGGCGCAGCCGTTTCGGCGCAGCCGTTTCTGCGCAGCCGTTTCTGCGCAGCCGTTTATGCGCAGCCGTTCCTGCGCAGCCGTTCCTGCGCAGCCGTTCCTGCGCAGCCGTTCCTGCGCAGCCGTTCCTGAGCAGCCGTTCCTGCGCAGCTGTTTCTGCGCAGCTGTTTCTGCGCAGCTGTTCCTGCGCAGCTGTTCCCGCGCAGCTGTTCCTGCGCAGCTGTTCCTGCGCAGCCGTTTCTGCCTAGCCGTTTCTGCGCAGCCGTTTCTGCGCAGCCGTTTCTGCGCAGCCGTTTCTGCGCAGCCGCTTCTGCGCAGCCGCTTCTGCGCAGCCGCTTCTGCGCAGCCGCTTCTGCGCAGCCGCTTCTGCGCAGCCGCTTCTGCGCAGCCGCTTCTGCGCAGCCGCTTCTGCGCAGCTGCTTCTGCGCAGCCGCTTCTGCGCAGCCGCTTCTGCGCAGCCGCTTCTGCGCAGCCGCTTCTGCGCAGCCGCTACTGCGCAGCCGCTTCTGCGCAGCCGCTTCTGCGCAGCCGCTTCAGCGCAGCCGCTTCTGCGCAGCCGCTTCTGCGCAGCCGCTTCTGCGCAGCCGCTTCTGCGCAGCCGCTTCTGCGCAGCCGCTTCTGCGCAGCCGCTTCTGCGCAGCCGTTTCTGCGCAGCCGCTTCTGCGCAGCCGCTTCTGCGCAGCCGCTTCTGCGCAGCCGCTTCTGCGCAGCCGTTTCTGCGCAGCCGTTTCTGCGCAGCCGTTCCTGCGCAGCCGTTCCTGCGCAGCCGTTCCTGCGCAGCCGTTCCCGCGCAGCCGTTCCCGCGCAGCCGTTCCCGCGCAGCCGTTCCCGCGCAGCCGTTCCCGCGCAGCCGTTCCCGCGCAGCCGTTCCCGCGCAGCCGTTCCCGCGCAGCCGTTCCCGCGCAGCCGTTCCCGCGCAGCCGTTCCCGCCCAGCCGTTCCCGCCCAGCCGTTTCTGCGCAGCCGTTTATGCGCAGCCGTTTCTGCGCAGCCGTTTCTGCGCAGCCGTTTATGCGCAGCCGTTTATGCGCAGCCGCTTCTGCGCAGCCGCTTCTGCGCAGCCGCTTCTGCGCAGCCGCTTCTGAGCAGCCGCTTCTGCGCAGCCGCTTCTGCGCAGCCGCTTCTGCGCAGCCGCTTCTGCGCAGCCGCTTCTGCGCAGCCGCTTCTGCGCAGCCGCTTCTGCGCAGCCGCTTCTGCGCAGCCGCTTCTGCGCAGCCGCTTCTGCGCACCCGCTTCTGCGCACCCGCTTCTGCGCAGCCGTTTCTGCGCAGCCGTTTCTGCGCAGCCGTTCCTGCGCAGCCGTTCCTGCGCAGCCGTTCCTGCCTAGCTGTTTCTGCGCAGCTGTTTCTGCGCAGCTGTTTCGGCGCAGCTGTTTCGGCGCAGCTGTTTCGGCGCAGCTGTTTCTGCGCAGCTGTTTCTGCGCAGCCGTTTATGCGCAGCCGTTTATGCGCAGCCGTTTATGCGCAGCCGTTTATGCGCAGCCGTTTATGCGCAGCCGCTTCTGCGCAGCCGCTTCTGCGCAGCCGTTTCGGCGCAGCCGTTTCGGCGCAGCCGTTTAGGCGCAGCCGTTTCGGCGCAGCCGTTTCTGCGCAGCCGTTTCTGCGCAGCCGTTTATGCGCAGCCGTTTATGCGCAGCCGTTTATGCGCAGCCGTTTATGCGCAGCCGCTTCTGCGCACCCGCTTCTGCGCACCCGCTTCTGCGCACCCGCTTCTGCACACCCGCTTCTGCGCACCCGCTTCTGCGCACCCGCTTCTGCGCACCCGCTTCTGCGCACCCGCTTCTGCGCACCCGCCTCTGCGCACCCGCCTCTGCGCACCCGCCTCTGCGCACCCGCTTCTGCGCACCCGCTTCTGCGCACCCGCTTCTGCGCACCCGCTTCTGCGCACCCGCTTCTGCGCACCCGCTTCTGCGCACCCGCTTCTGCTCACCCGCTTCTGCGCACCCGCTTCTGCGCACCCGCTTCTGCGCACCCGCTTCTGCGCACCCGCTTCTGCGCACCCGCTTCTGCGCAGCCGTTTCTGCGCAGCCGTTTCTGCGCAGCCGTTCCTGCGCAGCCGTTCCTGCGCAGCCGTTCCTGCCTAGCTGTTTCTGCGCAGCTGTTTCTGCGCAGCTGTTTTTGCGCAGCTGTTTCTGCGCAGCTGTTCCTGCGCAGCTGTTTCTGCGCAGCTGTTCCTGCGCAGCTGTTTCTGCGCAGCTGTTCCTGCGCAGCTGTTCCTGCGCAGCTGTTCCTGCGCAGCTGTTTTTGCGCAGCTGTTCCTGCGCAGCTGTTCCTGCGCAGAGGTTCCTGCGCAGCTGTTTCTGCGCAGCAGTTCCTGCGCAGCTGTTCCTGCGCAGCTGTTCCTGCGCAGCTGTTCCTGCGCAGCTGTTCCTGCGCAGCTGTTCCTGCGCAGCTGTTCCTGCGCAGCTGTTCCTGCGCAGCTGTTCCTGCGCAGCTGTTCCTGCGCAGCTGTTCCTGCGCAGCTGTTCCTGCGCAGCTGCTTCTGCGCAGCTGTTCCTGCGCAGCTGTTCCTGCGCAGCTGCTTCTGCGCAGCTGCTTCTGCGCAGCTGCTTCTGCGCAGCTGCTTCTGCGCAGCTGCTTCTGCGCAGCTGCTTCTGCGCAGCTGCTTCTGCGCAGCTGCTTCTGCGCAGCTGCTTCTGCGCAGCTGTTCCTGCGCAGCTGTTCCTGCGCAGCTGTTTCTGCGCAGCTGTTTCTGCGCAGCTGTTCCTGCGCAGCTGTTTCTGCGCAGCTGTTCCTGCGCAGCTGTTTCTGCGCAGCTGTTTCGGCGCAGCTGTTTCTGCGCAGCTGTTTCTGCGCAGCTGTTTCGGCGCAGCTGTTTCTGCGCAGCTGTTTCGGCGCAGCCGTTTCTGCGCAGCCGTTTCGGCGCAGCCGTTTCGGCGCAGCCGTTTCGGCGCAGCCGTTTCTGCGCAGCCGTTTCTGCGCAGCCGTTTCGGCGCAGCCGTTTCGGCGCAGCCGTTTCGGCGCAGCCGTTTCGGCGCAGCCGTTTCGGCGCAGCCGTTTCTGCGCAGCCGTTTCTGCGCAGCCGTTTATGCGCAGCCGTTCCTGCGCAGCCGTTCCTGCGCAGCCGTTCCTGCGCAGCCGTTCCTGAGCAGCCGTTCCTGCGCAGCCGTTTCTGCGCAGCTGTTTCTGCGCAGCTGTTCCTGCGCAGCTGTTCCTGCGCAGCTGTTCCTGCGCAGCTGTTCCTGCGCAGCCGTTTCTGCCTAGCCGTTTCTGCGCAGCCGTTTCTGCGCAGCCGTTTCTGCGCAGCCGCTTCTGCGCAGCCGCTTCTGCGCAGCCGCTTCTGCGCAGCCGCTTCTGCGCAGCCGCTTCTGCGCAGCCGCTTCTGCGCAGCCGCTTCTGCGCAGCCGCTTCTGCGCAGCCGCTTCTGCGCAGCCGCTTCTGCGCAGCCGCTTCTGCGCAGCCGCTTCTGCGCAGCCGCTTCTGCGCAGCCGCTACTGCGCAGCCGCTTCTGCGCAGCCGCTTCTGCGCAGCCGCTTCAGCGCAGCCGCTTCTGCGCAGCCGCTTCTGCGCAGCCGCTTCTGCGCAGCCGCTTCTGCGCAGCCGCTTCTGCGCAGCCGCTTCTGCGCAGCCGCTTCTGCGCAGCCGCTTCTGCGCAGCCGCTTCTGCGCAGCCGCTTCTGCGCAGCCGCTTCTGCGCAGCCGTTTCTGCGCAGCCGTTTCTGCGCAGCCGTTCCTGCGCAGCCGTTCCTGCGCAGCCGTTACTGCGCAGCCGTTCCCGCGCAGCCGTTCCCGCGCAGCCGTTCCCGCGCAGCCGTTCCCGCGCAGCCGTTCCCGCGCAGCCGTTCCCGCGCAGCCGTTCCCGCGCAGCCGTTCCCGCGCAGCCGTTCCCGCGCAGCCGTTCCCGCGCAGCCGTTCCCGCCCAGCCGTTCCCGCCCAGCCGTTTCTGCGCAGCCGTTTCTGCGCAGCCGTTTATGCGCAGCCGTTTCTGCGCAGCCGTTTCTGCGCAGCCGTTTCTGCGCAGCCGTTTATGCGCAGCCGTTTATGCGCAGCCGCTTCTGCGCAGCCGCTTCTGCGCAGCCGCTTCTGCGCAGCCGCTTCTGCGCAGCCGCTTCTGAGCAGCCGCTTCTGCGCAGCCGCTTCTGCGCAGCCGCTTCTGCGCAGCCGCTTCTGCGCAGCCGCTTCTGCGCAGCCGCTTCTGCGCAGCCGCTTCTGCGCAGCCGCTTCTGCGCAGCCGCTTCTGCGCAGCCGCTTCTGCGCAGCCGCTTCTGCGCAGCCGCTTCTGCGCAGCCGCTTCTGCGCAGCCGCTTCTGCGCAGCCGCTTCTGCGCAGCCGCTTCTGCGCAGCCGTTCCTGCGCAGCCGTTCCTGCGCAGCCGTTCCTGCGCAGCCGTTCCTGCGCAGCCGTTCCTGCGCAGCCGTTCCTGCGCAGCCGTTTCTGCGCAGCCGTTCCTGCGCAGCCGTTCCTGCGCAGCCGTTCCTGCGCAGCCGTTCCCGCGCAGCCGTTCCCGCGCAGCCGTTCCCGCGCAGCCGTTCCCGCGCAGCCGTTCCCGCGCAGCCGTTCCCGCGCAGCCGTTCCCGCCCAGCCGTTCCCGCCCAGCCGTTTCTGCGCAGCCGTTTCTGCGCAGCCGTTTATGCGCAGCCGTTTCTGCGCAGCCGTTTCTGCGCAGCCGTTTCTGCGCAGCCGTTTATGCGCAGCCGTTTATGCGCAGCCGCTTCTGCGCAGCCGCTTCTGCGCAGCCGCTTCTGCGCAGCCCCTTCTGCGCAGCCGCTTCTGAGCAGCCGCTTCTGCGCAGCCGCTTCTGCGCAGCCGCTTCTGCGCAGCCGCTTCTGCGCAGCCGCTTCTGCGCAGCCGCTTCTGCGCAGCCGCTTCTGCGCAGCCGCTTCTGCGCAGCCGCTTCTGCGCAGCCGCTTCTGCGCAGCCGCTTCTGCGCAGCCGCTTCTGCGCAGCCGCTTCTGCGCAGCCGCTTCTGCGCAGCCGCTTCTGCGCAGCCGCTTCTGCGCAGCCGCTTCTGCGCAGCCGCTTCTGCGCAGCCGCTTCTGCGCAGCCGCTTCTGCGCAGCCGCTTCTGCGCAGCCGCTCCTGCGCAGCCGTTCCTGCGCAGCCGTTCCTGCGCAGGCGTTCCTGCGCAGCCGTTTCTGCGCAGCCGTTTCTGCGCAGCCGTTTCTGCGCAGCCGTTTCTGCGCAGCCGTTTCTGCGCAGCCGTTCCTGCGCAGCCGTTCCTGCGCAGCCGTTCCTGCGCAGCCGTTCCTGCGCAGCTGTTGCTGCGCAGCTGTTCCTGCGCAGCTGTTTCGGCGCAGCTGTTTCGGCGCAGCTGTTTCGGCGCAGCTGTTTCTGCGCAGCCGTTTCTGCGCAGCCGTTTATGCGCAGCCGTTTATGCGCAGCCGTTTATGCGCAGCCGTTTATGCGCAGCCGTTTATGCGCAGCCGCTTCTGCGCAGCCGCTTCTGCGCAGCCGTTTCGGCGCAGCCGTTTCGGCGCAGCCGTTTAGGCGCAGCCGTTTCGGCGCAGCCGTTTCTGCGCAGCCGTTTCTGCGCAGCCGTTTATGCGCAGCCGTTTATGCGCAGCCGTTTATGCGCACCCGCTTCTGCGCACCCGCTTCTGCGCACCCGCTTCTGCGCACCCGCTTCTGCGCACCCGCTTCTGCGCACCCGCTTCTGCGCACCCGCTTCTGCGCACCCGCTTCTGCGCACCCGCCTCTGCGCACCCGCCTCTGCGCACCCGCCTCTGCGCACCCGCTTCTGCGCACCCGCTTCTGCGCACCCGCTTCTGCGCACCCGCTTCTGCGCACCCGCTTCTGCGCACCCGCTTCTGCTCACCCGCTTCTGCGCACCCGCTTCTGCGCACCCGCTTCTGCGCACCCGCTTCTGCGCACCCGCTTCTGCGCACCCGCTTCTGCGCAGCCGTTTCTGCGCAGCCGTTTCTGCGCAGCCGTTCCTGCGCAGCCGTTCCTGCGCAGCCGTTCCTGCCTAGCTGTTTCTGCGCAGCTGTTTCTGCGCAGCTGTTTCGGCGCAGCTGTTTCGGCGCAGCTGTTTCGGCGCAGCCGTTTCTGCGCAGCCGTTTCTGCGCAGCCGTTTATGCGCAGCCGTTTATGCGCAGCCGTTTATGCGCAGCCGTTTATGCGCAGCCGCTTCTGCGCAGCCGCTTCTGCGCAGCCGCTTCTGCGCAGCCGCTTCTGCGCACCCGCTTCTGCGCAACCGCTTCTGCGCACCCGCTTCTGCGCACCCGCTTCTGCGCACCCGCTTCTGCGCACCCGCCTCTGCGCACCCGCCTCTGCGCACCCGCTTCTGCGCACCCGCTTCTGCGCACCCGCTTCTGCGCACCCGCTTCTGCGCACCCGCTTCTGCGCAGCCGCTTCTGCGCAGCCGTTTCTGCGCAGCCGTTTCTGCGCAGCCGCTTCTGCGCAGCCGTTTCTGCGCAGCCGTTTCTGCGCAGCCGTTTCTGCGCAGCCGTTCCTGCGCAGCCGTTCCTGCGCAGCCGTTCCTGCGCAGCCGTTCCTGCGCAGCCGTTACTGCGCAGCCGTTTCTGCGCAGCTGTTCCTGCGCAGCTGTTCCTGCGCAGCTGTTCCTGCGCAGCTGTTTCTGCGCAGCTGTTTCTGCGCAGCTGTTTCTGCGCAGCTGTTCCTGCGCAGCTGTTTCTGCGCAGCTGTTCCTGCGCAGCTGTTTCTGCGCAGCTGTTCCTGCGCAGCTGTTCCTGCGCAGCTGTTCCTGCGCAGCTGTTTTTGCGCAGCTGTTCCTGCGCAGCTGTTCCTGTGCAGCTGTTCCTGCGCAGCTGTTTCTGCGCAGCAGTTCCTGCGCAGCTGTTCCTGCGCAGCTGTTCCTGCGCAGCTGTTCCTGCGCAGCTGTTCCTGCGCAGCTGTTCCTGCGCAGCTGTTCCTGCGCAGCTGTTCCTGCGCAGCTGTTCCTGCGCAGCTGTTCCTGCGCAGCTGTTCCTGCGCAGCTGCTTCTGCGCAGCTGTTCCTGCGCAGCTGTTTCTGCGCAGCTGCTTCTGCGCAGCTGCTTCTGCGCAGCTGCTTCTGCGCAGCTGCTTCTGCGCAGCTGCTTCTGCGCAGCTGCTTCTGCGCAGCTGCTTCTGCGCAGCTGCTTCTGCGCAGCTGTTCCTGCGCAGCTGTTCCTGCGCAGCTGTTTCTGCGCAGCTGTTTCTGCGCAGCTGTTCCTGCGCAGCTGTTTCTGCGCAGCTGTTCCTGCGCAGCTGTTTCTGCGCAGCTGTTTCTGCGCAGTTGTTTCTGCGCAGCTGTTTCGGCGCAGCCGTTTCGGCGCAGCCGTTTCGGCGCAGCCGTTTCGGCGCAGCCGTTTCGGCGCAGCCGTTTCGGCGCAGCCGTTTCGGCGCAGCCGTTTCTGCGCAGCCGTTTCTGCGCAGCCGTTTCGGCGCAGCCGTTTCGGCGCAGCCGTTTCGGCGCAGCCGTTTCTGCGCAGCCGTTTCTGCGCAGCCGTTTATGCGCAGCCGTTCCTGCGCAGCCGTTCCTGCGCAGCCGTTCCTGCGCAGCCGTTCCTGAGCAGCTGTTCCTGCGCAGCTGTTTCTGCGCAGCTGTTTCTGCGCAGCTGTTCCTGCGCAGCTGTTCCTGCGCAGCTGTTCCTGCGCAGCTGTTCCTGCGCAGCCGTTTCTGCCTAGCCGTTTCTGCGCAGCCGTTTCTGCGCAGCCGCTTCTGCGCAGCCGCTTCTGCGCAGCCGCTTCTGCGCAGCCGCTTCTGCGCAGCCGCTTCTGCGCAGCCGCTTCTGCGCAGCCGCTTCTGCGCAGCCGCTTCTGCGCAGCCGCTTCTGCGCAGCCGCTTCTGCGCAGCCGCTTCTGCGCAGCCGCTTCTGCGCAGCCGCTTCTGCGCAGCCGCTTCTGCGCAGCCGCTTCTGCGCAGCCGCTACTGCGCAGCCGCTTCTGCGCAGCCGCTTCTGCGCAGCCGCTTCAGCGCAGCCGCTTCTGCGCAGCCGCTTCTGCGCAGCCGCTTCTGCGCAGCCGCTTCTGCGCAGCCGCTTCTGCGCAGCCGCTTCTGCGCAGCCGCTTCTGCGCAGCCGCTTCTGCGCAGCCGCTTCTGCGCAGCCGCTTCTGCGCAGCCGCTTCTGCGCAGCCGTTCCTGCGCAGCCGTTCCTGCGCAGCCGTTCCTGCGCAGCCGTTCCCGCGCAGCCGTTCCCGCGCAGCCGTTCCCGCGCAGCCGTTCCCGCGCAGCCGTTCCCGCGCAGCCGTTCCCGCGCAGCCGTTCCCGCGCAGCCGTTCCCGCGCAGCCGTTCCCGCGCAGCCGTTCCCGCGCAGCCGTTCCCGCCCAGCCGTTCCCGCCCAGCCGTTTCTGCGCAGCCGTTTCTGCGCAGCCGTTTATGCGCAGCCGTTTCTGCGCAGCCGTTTATGCGCAGCCGTTTATGCGCAGCCGCTTCTGCGCAGCCGCTTCTGCGCAGCCGCTTCTGCGCAGCCGCTTCTGCGCAGCCGCTTCTGAGCAGCCGCTTCTGCGCAGCCGCTTCTGCGCAGCCGCTTCTGCGCAGCCGCTTCTGCGCAGCCGCTTCTGCGCAGCCGCTTCTGCGCAGCCGCTTCTGCGCAGCCGCTTCTGCGCAGCCGCTTCTGCGCAGCCGCTTCTGCGCAGCCGCTTCTGCGCAGCCGCTTCTGCGCAGCCGCTTCTGCGCAGCCGCTTCTGCGCAGCCGCTTCTGCGCAGCCGTTCCTGCGCAGCCGTTCCTGCGCAGCCGTTCCTGCGCAGCCGTTCCTGCGCAGCCGTTCCTGCGCAGCCGTTCCTGCGCAGCCGTTTCTGCGCAGCCGTTCCTGCGCAGCCGTTCCTGCGCAGCCGTTCCTGCGCAGCCGTTCCTGCGCAGCCGTTCCTGCGCAGCCGTTCCTGCGCAGCCGTTCCTGCGCAGCCGTTCCTGCGCAGCCGTTCCTGCGCAGCCGTTCCTGCGCAGCCGTTACTGCGCAGCCGTTCCTGCGCAGCCGTTCCTGCGCAGCCGTTCCTGCGCAGCCGTTCCTGCGCAGCCGTTCCTGCGCAGCCGTTCCTGCGCAGCCGTTCCTGCGCAGCCGTTCCTGCGCAGCCGTTCCTGCGCAGCCGCTTCTGCGCAGCCGCTTCTGCGCAGCCGCTTCTGCGCAGCCGCTTCTGCGCAGCCGCTTCTGCGCAGCCGCTTCTGCGCAGCCGCTTCTGCGCAGCCGCTTCTGCGCAGCCGCTTCTGCGCAGCCGCTTCTGCGCAGCCGCTTCTGCGCAGCCGCTTCTGCGCAGCCGCTCCTGCGCAGCCGTTCCTGCGCAGCCGTTCCTGCGCAGCCGTTCCTGCGCAGCCGTTTCTGCGCAGCCGTTCCTGCGCAGCCGTTCCTGCGCAGCCGTTCCTGCGCAGCCGTTCCTGCGCAGCCGTTCCTGCGCAGCGTTCCTGCGCAGCCGTTGCTGCGCAGCCGTTCCTGCGCAGCCGTTTCTGCGCAGCTGTTCCTGCGCAGCTGTTCCTGCGCAGCTGTTCCTGCGCAGCTGTTCCTGCGCAGCTGTTCCTGCGCAGCTGTTCCTGCGCAGCTGTTCCTGCGCAGTTGTTCCTGCGCAGCTGTTCCTGCGCAGCTGTTCCTGCGCAGCTGTTTCTGCGCAGCTGTTCCTGCGCAGCTGTTCCTTTGCAGCTGTTCCTGCGCAGCCGCTTCTGCGCAGCCGTTTATGCGCAGCCGTTTATGCGCAGCCGTTTCTGCGCAGCCGTTTCTGCCTAGCCGTTTCTGCGCAGCCGCTTCTGCGCAGCCGCTTCTGCGCAGCCGCTTCTGCGCAGCCGCTTCTGCGCAGCCGCTTCTGCGCAGCCGCTTCTGCGCAGCCGCTTCTGCGCAGCCGATTCTGCGCAGCCGCTTCTGCGCAGCCGCTTCTGCGCAGCCGCTTCTGCGCAGCCGCTTCTGCGCAGCCGCTTCTGCGCAGCCGCTTCTGCGCAGCCGCTTCTGCGCAGCCGTTTGTGCGCAGCCGTTTCTGCGCAGCCGTTCCTGCGCAGCCGTTCCTGCGCAGCCGTTCCTGCGCAGCCGTTCCTGCGTAGCCGTTCCTGCGCAGCCGTTACTGCGCAGCCGTTACTGCGCAGCCGTTTCTGCGCAGCCGTTCCTGCGCAGCCGTTCCTGCGCAGCCGTTCCTGCGCAGCCGTTCCTGCGCAGCCGTTCCTGCGCAGCCGTTCCTGCGCAGCCGTTCCTGCGCAGCCGTTCCTGCGCAGCCGTTCCTGCGCAGCCGTTCCTGCGCAGCCGTTCCTGCGCAGCCGTTCCTGCGCAGCCGTTCCTGCGAAGCCGTTCCTGCGCAGCCGTTCCTGCGCAGCCGTTCCTGCGCAGCCGTTCCTGCGCAGCCGTTCCTGCGCAGCCGTTCCTGCGCAGCCGTTCCTGCGCAGCCGTTCCTGCGCAGCCGTTCCTGCGCAGCCGTTTCGGCGCAGCCGTTTCGGCGCAGCCGTTTCGGCGCAGCCGTTTCGGCGCAGCCGTTTCTGCGCAGCCGTTTATGCGCAGCCGTTTATGCGCAGCCGTTTATGCGCAGCCGTTTATGCGCAGCCGTTTATGCGCAGCCGTTTATGCGCAGCCGTTTATGCGCACCCGCTTCTGCGCACCCGCTTCTGCGCACCCGCTTCTGCGCACCCGCTTCTGCGCACCCGCTTCTGCGCACCCGCTTCTTCTGCGCACCCGCTTCTGCGCACCCGCTTCTGCGCACCCGCTTCTGCGCACCCGCTTCTGCGCACCCGCTTCTGCGCACCCGCCTCTGCGCACCCGCCTCTGCGCACCCGCCTCTGCGCACCCGCCTCTGCGCACCCGCCTCTGCGCACCCGCCTCTGCGCACCCGCCTCTGCGCACCCGCCTCTGCGCACCCGCTTCTGCGCACCCGCTTCTGCGCAGCCGCTTCTGCGCAGCCGCTTCTGCGCAGCCGCTTCTGCGCAGCCGCTTCTGCGCAGCCGTTTCTGCGCAGCCGTTTCTGCGCAGCCGTTTCTGCGCAGCCGTTCCTGCGCAGCCGTTCCTGCGCAGCCGTTCCTGCGCAGCCGTTCCTGCGCAGCCGTTCCTGCGCAGCCGTTCCTGCGCAGCCGTTCCTGCGCAGCCGTTCCTGCGCAGCCGTTCCTGCGCAGCCGTTCCTGCGCAGCCGTTCCTGCGCAGCCGTTCCTGCGCAGCCGTTCCTGCGCAGCCGTTCCTGCGCAGCCATTCCTGCGCAGCCGTTCCTGCGCAGTCGTTCCTGCGCAGCCGTTCCTGCGCAGCCGCTTCTGCGCAGCCGCTTCTGCGCAGCCGCTTCTGCGCAGCCGTTTCTGCGCAGCCGTTCCTGCGCAGCCGTTCCTGCCTAGCTGTTTCTGCGCAGCCGTTTCTGCGCAGCCGTTTCTGCGCAGCCGTTTCGGCGCAGCCGTTTCGGCGCAGCCGTTTCTGTGCAGCCGTTTATGCGCAGCCGTTTATGCGCAGCCGTTATGCGCAGCCGTTTATGCGCAGCCGTTTATGCGCAGCCGTTTATGCGCAGCCGTTTATGCGCACCCGCTTCTGCGCACCCGCTTCTGCGCACCCGCTTCTGCGCACCCGCTTCTGCGCACCCGCTTCTGCGCACCCGCTTCTGCGCACCAGCTTCTGCGCACCCGCTTCTGCGCACCCGCCTCTGCGCACCCGCTTCTGCGCACCCGCTTCTGCGCACCCGCTTCTGCGCACCCGCTTCTGCGCACCCGCTTCTGCGCACCCGCGTCTGCGCACCCGCTTCTGCGCACCCGCTTCTGCGCACCCGCTTCTGCGCACCCGCTTCTGCGCAGCCGTTTCTGCGCAGCCGTTTCTGCGCAGCCGTTTCTGCGCAGCCGTTCCTGCGCAGCCGTTCCTGCGCAGCCGTTCCTGCCTAGCTGTTTCTGCGCAGCTGTTTCTGCGCAGCCGTTTCTGCGCAGCCGTTTCGGCGCAGCCGTTTCGGCGCAGCCGTTTCGGCGCAGCCGTTTCTGCGCAGCCGTTTCTGCGCAGCCGTTTATGCGCAGCCGTTTATGCGCAGCCGTTTATGCGCAGCCGTTTATGCGCAGCCGTTATGCGCAGCCGCTTCTGCGCAGCCGCTTCTGCGCAGCCGCTTCTGCGCAGCCGCTTCTGCGCAGCCGCTTCTGCGCAGCCGCTTCTGCGCAGCCGCTTCTGCGCAGCCGTTTCTGCGCAGCCGCTTCTGCGCAGCCGCTTCTGCGCAGCTGTTTCTGCGCTGCTGTTTCTGCGCTGCTGCTTCTGCGCAGCTGTTTCTGCGCAGCTGTTCCTGCGCAGCTGTTCCTGCGCAGCTGTTCCTGCGCAGCTGTTTCTGCCTAGCTGTTTCTGCGCAGCTGTTTCTGCGCAGCTGTTTCGGCGCAGCCGTTTACGCGCAGCCGTTTACGCGCAGCCGTTTACGCGCAGCCGTTTACGCGCAGCCGTTTACGCGCAGCCGTTTACGCGCAGCCGTTTATGCGCAGCCGTTTATGCGCAGCCGTTTCTGCGCAGCCGTTTCTGCGCAGCCGTTTATGCGCAGCCGTTTCTGCGCAGCCGTTTCTGCGCAGCCGTTTCTGCGCAGCCGTTTATGCGCAGCCGTTTATGCGCAGCCGTTTATGCGCAGCCGCTTCTGCGCACCCGCTTCTGCGCACCCGCTTCTGCGCACCCGCTTCTGCGCACCCGCTTCTGCGCACCCGCTTCTGCGCACCCGCTTCTGCGCACCCGCTTCTGCGCACCCGCTTCTGCGCACCCGCTTCTGCGAACCCGCTTCTGCGCACCCGCTTCTGCGCACCCGCTTCTGCGCACCCGCTTCTGCGCAGCCGTTTCTGCGCAGCCGTTTCTGCGCAGCCGTTCCTGCGCAGCCGTTCCTGCGCAGCCGTTCCTGCGCAGCCGTTCCTGCGCAGCCGTTTCTGCGCAGCCGTTCCTGCGCAGCCGTTCCTGCGCAGCCGTTCCTGCGCAGCCGTTCCTGCGCAGCCGTTCCTGCGCAGCCGTTCCTGCGCAGCCGTTCCTGCGCAGCCGTCCCTGCGCAGCCGTTCCTGCGCAGCCGTTCCTGCGCAGCCGTTCCTGCGCAGCCGTTACTGCGCAGCCGTTACTGCGCAGCCGTTACTGCGCAGCCGTTCCTGCGCAGCCGTTCCTGCGCAGCCGTTCCTGCGCAGCCGTTCCTGCGCAGCCGTTCCTGCGCAGCCGTTCCTGCGCAGCCGTTCATGCGCAGCCGTTCATGCGCAGCCGATTATGCGCAGCCGCTTCTGCGCAGCCGCTTCTGCGCAGCCGCTTCTGCGCAGCCGCTTCTGCGCAGCCGCTTCTGCGCAGCCGCTTCTGCGCAGCCGCATCTGCGCAGCCGCTTCTGCGCAGCCGCTTCTGCGCAGCCGCTTCTGCGCAGCCGCTTCTGCGCAGCCGCTTCTGCGCAGCCGCTTCTGCGCAGCCGCTTCTGCGCAGCCGCTTCTGCGCAGCCGCTTCTGCGCAGCCGCTTCTGCGCAGCCGCTTCTGCGCAGCCGCTTCTGCGCAGCCGCTTCTGCGCAGCCGCTTCTGCGCAGCCGCTTCTGCGCAGCCGCTTCTGCGCAGCCGTTCCTGCGCAGCCGTTCCTGCGCAGCCGTTCCTGCGCAGCCGTTCCTGCGCAGCCGTTTCTGCGCAGCCGTTACTGCGCAGCCGTTTCTGCGCAGCCGTTTCTGCGCAGCCGTTCCTGCGCAGCCGTTCCTGCGCAGCCGTTCCTGCGCAGCCGTTCTTGCGCAGCCGTTCCTGCGCAGCCGTTCCTGCGCAGCCGTTCCTGCGCAGCCGTTCCTGCGCAGCCGTTCCTGCGCAGCCGTTCCTGCGAAGCCGTTCCTGCGCAGCCGTTCCTGCGCAGCCGTTCCTGCGCAGCCGTTTCTGCGCAGCCGTTCCTGCGCAGCCGTTCCTGCGCAGCCGTTTCTGCGCAGCCGTTTCTGCGCAGCCGTTCCTGCGCAGCCGTTCCTGCGCAGCTGTTTCTGCGCAGCTGTTTCTGCGCAGCTGTTTCTGCGCAGCTGTTCCTGCGCAGCTGTTGCTGCGCAGCTGTTCCTGCGCAGCTGTTTCTGCGCAGCTGTTCCTGCGCAGCTGTTCCTGCGCAGATGTTCCTTCGCAGCTGTTTCTGCGCAGCTGTTCCTGCGCAGCTGTTCCTGCGCAGCCGCTTCTGCGCAGCCGCTTCTGCGCAGCCGCTTCTGCGCAGCCGCTTCTGCGCAGCCGCTTCTGCGCAGCCGCTTATGCGCAGCCGCTTATGCGCAGCCGCTTCTGCGCAGCCGCTTCTGCGCAGCCGCTTCTGCGCAGCCGCTTCTGCGCAGCCGCTTCTGCGCAGCCGTTTCTGCGCAGCCGCTTCTGCGCAGCCGCTTCTGCGCAGCCGCTTCTGCGCAGCCGCTTCTGCGCAGCCGCTTATGCGCAGCCGCTTATGCGCAGCCGCTTCTGCGCAGCCGCTTCTGCGCAGCCGCTTCTGCGCAGCCGCTTCTGCGCAGCCGCTTCTGCGCAGCCGCTTCTGCGCAGCCGTTTCTGCGCAGCCGTTTCTGCGCAGCCGTTTCTGCGCAGCCGCTTCTGCGCAGCCGTTTCTGCGCAGCCGTTTCTGCGCAGCCGTTTCTGCGCAGCCGTTTCTGCGCAGCCGTTCCTGCGCAGCCGTTCCTGCGCAGCCGTCCCTGCGCAGCCGTTTCTGCGCAGCCGTTCCTGCGCAGCCGTTACTGCGCAGCCGTTTCTGCGCAGCCGCTTCTGCGCACCCGCTTCTGCGCACCCGCTTCTGCGCACCCGCTTCTGCGCACCCGCTTCTGCGCACCCGCTTCTGCGCACCCGCTTCTGCGCAGCCGTTTCTGCGCAGCCGTTTCTGCGCAGCCGTTCCTGCGCAGCCGTTCCTGCGCAGCCGTTCCTGCGCAGCCGTTCCTGCGCAGCCGTTCCTGCGCAGCCGTTCCTGCGCAGCCGTTCCTGCGCAGCCGTTCCTGCGCAGCCGTTCCTGCGCAGCCGTTCCTGCGCAGCCGTTCCTGCGCAGCCGTTCCTGCGCAGCCGTTCCTGCGCAGCCGTTCCTGCGCAGCCGTTCCTGCGCAGCCGTTCCTGCGCAGCCGTTCCTGCGCAGCCGTTCCTGCGCAGCAGTTCCTGCGCAGCCGTTCCTGCGCAGCCGTTCCTGCGCAGCCGTTCCTGCGCAGCCGTTACTGCGCAGCCGTTACTGCGCAGCCGTTACTGCGCAGCCGTTCCTGCGCAGCCGTTCCTGCGCAGCCGTTCCTGCGCAGCCGTTCCTGCGCAGCCGTTCATGCGCAGCCGTTCATGCGCAGCCGTTCATGCGCAGCCGTTCATGCGAAGCCGTTCATGCGCAGCCGCTTCTGCGCAGCCGCTTCTGCGCAGCCGCTTCTGCGCAGCCGCTTCTGCGCAGCCGCTTCTGCGCAGCCGCTTCTGCGCAGCCGCTTCTGCGCAGCCGCTTCTGCGCAGCCGCTTCTGCGCAGCCGCTTCTGCGCAGCCGCTTCTGCGCAGCCGCTTCTGCGCAGCCGCTTCTGCGCAGCCGCTTCTGCGCAGCCGCTTCTGCGCAGCCGCTTCTGCGCAGCCGTTCCTGCGCAGCCGTTCCTGCGCAGCCGTTCCTGCGCAGCCGTTCCTGCGCAGCCGTTCCTGCGCAGCCGTTACTGCGCAGCCGTTACTGCGCAGCCGTTCCTGCGCAGCCGTTCCTGCGCAGCCGTTCCTGCGCAGCCGTTCCTGCGCAGCCGTTCCTGCGCAGCCGTTCCTGCGCAGCCGTTCCTGCGCAGCCGTTCCTGCGCAGCCGTTTCTGCGCAGCCGTTCCTGCGCAGCCGTTCCTGCGAAGCCGTTCCTGCGCAGCCGTTCCTGCGCAGCCGTTCCTGCGCAGCCGTTTCTGCGCAGCCGTTCCTGCGCAGCCGTTCCTGCGCAGCCGTTTCTGCGCAGCCGTTTCTGCGCAGCCGTTTCTGCGCAGCTGTTCCTGCGCAGCTGTTTCTGCGCAGCTGTTTCTGCGCAGCTGTTTCTGCGCAGCTGTTCCTGCGCAGCTGTTGCTGCGCAGCTGTTCCTGCGCAGCTGTTTCTGCGCAGCTGTTCCTGCGCAGCTGTTCCTGCGCAGCTGTTCCTGCGCAGCTGTTCCTGCGCAGCCGCTTCTGCGCAGCCGTTTATGCGCAGCCGTTTATGCGCAGCCGTTTATGCGCAGCCGTTCCTGCGCAGCCGTTTATGCGCAGCCGCTTATGCGCAGCCGTTTATGCGCAGCCGTTTCTGCGCAGCCGTTCCTGCGCAGCCGTTCCTGCGCAGCCGTTCCTGCGCAGCCGTTCCTGCGCAGCCGCTTCTGCGCAGCCGCTTCTGCGCAGCCGCTTCTGCGCAGCCGCTTCTGCGCAGCCGCTTCTGCGCAGCCGCTTATGCGCAGCCGCTTATGCGCAGCCGCTTCTGCGCAGCCGCTTCTGCGCAGCCGCTTCTGCGCAGCCGCTTCTGCGCAGCCGTTTCTGCGCAGCCGTTTCTGCGCAGCCGTTTCTGCGCAGCCGTTCCTGCGCTGCCGTTCCTGCCTAGCTGTTTCTGCGCAGCTGTTTCTGCGCAGCTGTTTCGGCGCAGCTGTTTCGGCGCAGCTGTTTCGGCGCAGCTGTTTCTGCGCAGCTGTTTCTGCGCAGCTGTTTCTGCGCAGCCGTTTATGCGCAGCCGTTTATGCGCAGCCGTTTATGCGCAGCCGTTTATGCGCAGCCGTTTATGCGCAGCCGTTTATGCGCAGCCGTTTATGCGCAGCCGTTTATGCGCAGCCGCTTCTGCGCACCCGCTTCTGCGCACCCGCTTCTGCGCACCCGCTTCTGCGCACCCGCTTCTGCGCACCCGCTTCTGCGCACCCGCTTCTGCGCACCCGCTTCTGCGCACCCGCTTCTGCGCACCCGCCTCTGCGCACCCGCTTCTGCGCACCCGCCTCTGCGCACCCGCCTCTGCGCACCCGCCTCTGCGCACCCGCTTCTGCGCACCCGCTTCTGCGCACCCGCTTCTGCGCACCCGCTTCTGCGCACCCGCTTCTGCGCACCCGCCTCTGCGCACCCGCTTCTGCGCACCCGCTTCTGCGCACCCGCTTCTGCGCAGCCGTTTCTGCGCAGCCGTTTCTGCGCAGCCGTTTCTGCGCAGCCGCTTCTGCGCAGCCGCTTCTGCGCAGCCGTTTCTGCGCAGCCGTTTCTGCGCAGCCGTTTCTGCGCAGCCGTTCCTGCGCAGCCGTTCCTGCGCAGCCGTTCCTGCGCAGCCGTTCCTGCGCAGCCGTTCCTGCGCAGCCGTTACTGCGCAGCCGTTTCTGCGCAGCCGTTCCTGCGCAACTGTTCCTGCGCAGGTGTTCCTGCGCAGCTGTTCCTGCGCAGCTGTTCCAGCGCAGCTGTTCCTGCGCAGCTGTTCCTGTCCAGCTGTTCCTGCGCAGCTGTTCCTGCGCAGCTGTTTCTGCGCAGCTGTTTCTGCGCAGCTGTTTCTGCGCAGCTGTTCCTGCGCAGCTGTTCCTGCGCAGCTGTTCCTGCGCAGCTGTTCCTGCGCAGCTGTTCCTGCGCAGCAGTTCCTGCGCAGCTGTTCCTGCGCAGCTGTTCCTGCGCAGCTGGTCCTGCGCAGCTGTTCCTGCGCAGCTGTTCCTGCGCAGCTGTTCCTGCGCAGCTGTTCCTGCGCAGCTGCTTCTGCGCAGCTGTTCCTGCGCAGCTGTTCCTGCGCAGCTGCTTCTGCGCAGCTGCTTCTGCGCAGCTGCTTCTGCGCAGCTGCTTCTGCGCAGCTGCTTCTGCGCAGCTGCTTCTGCGCAGCTGCTTCTGCGCAGCTGCTCCTGCGCAGCTGCTTCTGCGCAGCTGCTTCTGCGCAGCTGTTTCTGCGCAGCTGCTTCTGCGCAGCTGCTTCTGCGCAGCTGTTCCTGCGCAGCTGTTTCTGCGCAGCTGTTTCTGCGCAGCTGTTTCTGCGCAGCTGTTCCTGCGCAGCTGTTCCTGCGCAGCTGTTCCTGCGCAGCTGTTCCTGCGCAGCTGTTTCTGCGCAGCTGTTTCTGCGCAGCTGTTTCGGCGCAGCTGTTTCTGCGCAGTTGTTTCTGCGCAGCTGTTTCGGCGCAGCTGTTTCGGCGCAGCTGTTTCGGCGCAGCCGTTTCGGCGCAGCCGTTTCGGCGCAGCCGTTTCTGCGCAGCCGTTTCGGCGCAGCCGTTTCGGCGCAGCCGTTTCGGCGCAGCCGTTTCGGCGCAGCCGTTTCTGCGCAGCCGTTTCTGCGCAGCCGTTTCGGCGCAGCCGTTTCGGCGCAGCCGTTTCGGCGCAGCCGTTTCGGCGCAGCCGTTTCTGCGCAGCCGTTTCTGCGCAGCTGTTCCTGAGCAGCTGTTCCTGAGCAGCTGTTCCTGCGCAGCTGTTCCTGCGCAGCTGTTCCTGCGCAGCTGTTCCTGCGCAGCTGTTCCTGCGCAGCTGTTTCTGCGCAGCTGTTTCTGCGCAGCTGTTTCTGCGCAGCTGTTTCTGCGCAGCTGTTTCTGCCGAGCTGTTTCTGCGCAGCCGTTTCTGCGCAGCCGTTTATGCGCAGCCGTTTATGCGCAGCCGTTTCTGCGCAGCCGTTTCTGCGCAGCCGTTTCTGCGCAGCCGTTTCTGCGCAGCCGTTTCTGCGCAGCCGTTTCTGCGCAGCCGTTTCTGAGCAGCCGTTTCTGAGCAGCCGTTTCTGCGCAGCCGTTTCTGCGCAGCCGTTTCTGCGCAGCCGTTTCTGCGCAGCCGTTTCTGCGCAGCCGTTTCTGCGCAGCCGTTTCTGCGCAGCCGTTTCTGCGCAGCCGTTTCTGCGCAGCCGTTTCTGCGCAGCCGTTTCTGCGCAGCCGTTTCTGCGCAGCCGTTTCTGCGCAGCCGCTTCTGCGCAGCCGCTTCTGCGCAGCCGCTTCTGCGCAGCCGCTTCTGCGCAGCCGCTTCTGCGCAGCCGCTTCTGCGCAGCCGCTTCTGCGCTGCCGCTTCTGCGCTGCCGCTTCTGCGCTGCCGCTTCTGCGCAGCCGCTTCTGCGCAGCCGCTTCTGCGCAGCCGCTTCTGCGCAGCCGTTTCTGCGCAGCCGTTTCTGCGCAGCCGTTTCTGCGCAGCCGTTTCTGCGCAGCCGTTTCTGCGCAGCCGTTTCTGCGCAGCCGTTTCTGCGCAGCCGCTTCTGCGCAGCCGCTTCTGCGCAGCCGTTTCTGCGCTGCCGTTTCTGCGCAGCCGCTTCTGCGCAGCCGCTTCTGCGCAGCCGCTTCTGCGCAGCCGCTTCTGCGCAGCCGCTTCTGCGCAGCCGCTTCTGAGCAGCCGCTTCTGCGCAGCTGTTTCTGCGCGGCTGTTCCTGCGCGGCTGTTT
The DNA here is from genome assembly GCF_023898315.1 of Schistocerca nitens. Classification (NCBI taxonomy): domain Eukaryota; kingdom Metazoa; phylum Arthropoda; class Insecta; order Orthoptera; family Acrididae; genus Schistocerca; species Schistocerca nitens. The sequence continues at coordinate 1,790 of NW_026045653.1, read as the reverse complement.
CTGCGCGGCTGTTTCTGCGCGGCTGTTTCTGCGCGGCTGTTCCTGCGCGGCTGTTCCTGCGCGGCTGTTCCTGCGCGGCTGTTCCTGCGCGGCTGTTCCTGCGCGGCTGTTCCTGCGCGGCTGTTTCTGCGCGGCTGTTCCTGCGCGGCTGTTCCTGCGCGGCTGTTCCTGCGCAGCTGTTCCTGCGCAGCTGCTTCTGCGCAGCTGTTCCTGCGCAGCTGTTCCTGCGCAGCTGTTCCTGCGCAGCTGTTCCTGCGCAGCCGTTTCTGCGCAGCCGTTTCTGCGCAGCCGTTTCTGCGCAGCCGTTTCTGCGCAGCCGTTCCTGCGCAGCCGTTCCTGCGCAGCCGTTCCTGCGCAGCCGTTCCTGCGCAGCCGTTCCTGCGCAGCCGTTACTGCGCAGCCGTTTCTGCGCAGCCGTTCCTGCGCAGCTGTTCCTGCGCAGCTGTTCCTGCGCAGCTGTTCCTGCGCAGCTGTTCCTGCGCAGCTGTTCCAGCGCAGCTGTTCCTGCGCAGCTGTTCCTGCGCAGCTGTTCCTGCGCAGCTGTTCCTGCGCAGCTGTTTCTGCGCAGCTGTTTCTGCGCAGCTGTTTCTGCGCAGCTGTTTCTGCGCAGCTGTTCCTGCGCAGCTGTTCCTGCGCAGCTGTTCCTGCGCAGCTGTTTCTGCGCAGCTGTTCCTGCGCAGCTGTTCCTGCGCAGCTGTTCCTGCGCAGCAGTTCCTGCGCAGCTGTTCCTGCGCAGCTGTTCCTGCGCAGCTGTTCCTGCGCAGCTGTTCCTGCGCAGCTGTTCCTGCGCAGCTGTTCCTGCGCAGCTGTTCCTGCGCAGCTGTTCCTGCGCAGCTGTTTCTGCGCAGCTGTTTCTGCGCAGCTGTTTCTGCGCAGTTGTTTCTGCGCAGCTGTTTCGGCGCAGCTGTTTCGGCGCAGCCGTTTCGGCGCAGCCGTTTCGGCGCAGCCGTTTCGGCGCAGCCGTTTCGGCGCAGCCGTTTCGGCGCAGCCGTTTCGGCGCAGCCGTTCCTGCGCAGCCGTTCCTGCGCAGCCGTTCCTGCGCAGCCGTTCCTGCGCAGCCGTTCCTGCGCAGCCGTTCCTGCGCAGCCGTTCCTGCGCAGCCGTTCCTGCGCAGCCGTTCCTGCGCAGCCGTTCCTGCGCAGCCGTTCCTGCGCAGCCGTTCCTGCGCAGCCGTTCCTGCGCAGCCGTTCCTGCGCAGCCGTTCCTGCGCAGCCGTTCCTGCGCAGCCGTTCCTGCGCAGCCGTTCCTGCGCAGCAGTTCCTGCGCAGCCGTTCCTGCGCAGCCGTTCCTGCGCAGCCGTTCCTGCGCAGCCGTTACTGCGCAGCCGTTACTGCGCAGCCGTTACTGCGCAGCCGTTCCTGCGCAGCCGTTCCTGCGCAGCCGTTCCTGCGCAGCCGTTCCTGCGCAGCCGTTCCTGCGCAGCCGTTCATGCGCAGCCGTTCATGCGCAGCCGTTCATGCGCAGCCGTTCATGCGCAGCCGCTTCTGCGCAGCCGCTTCTGCGCAGCCGCTTCTGCGCAGCCGCTTCTGCGCAGCCGCTTCTGCGCAGCCGCTTCTGCGCAGCCGCTTCTGCGCAGCCGCTTCTGCGCAGCCGCTTCTGCGCAGCCGCTTCTGCGCAGCCGCTTCTGCGCAGCCGCTTCTGCGCAGCCGCTTCTGCGCAGCCGCTTCTGCGCAGCCGCTTCTGCGCAGCCGCTTCTGCGCAGCCGCTTCTGCGCAGCCGCTTCTGCGCAGCCGCTTCTGCGCAGCCGCTTCTGCGCAGCCGCTTCTGCGCAGCCGCTTCTGCGCAGCCGT
>NW_026045652.1:15000-22311 GCF_023898315.1 Schistocerca nitens | reverse complement strand
CCCACGCACCAAGACTGCATCCTCTGACCACCCCAGGAGCCCCGACGCCAGTGCCTGCGCCGCAGAAAGTGGTCGACCGACAATCACTCCACCCGCACCCGTACGTGCTCCACCCCAACAGCCCACCTCGCAACTCCAGCGGATGAACGGCGGACTCTTCTCGCAGTCGTAAGTTGCAAACCACCCCTATATCGTCCGTTTCATGAAGAGTTTTATCCAAGATGCGAAATTCCCGCTGTCCCCACACATGCTCTAAGTCTGTGCGCGATTGCGTTGCTCACAGTACGGATTCCGATGCCGAGCGATCAGCTAGAAAGCGCCCCAACCATGTCGATCCCCATGGGCGTTGCACTCGCAGTCGCAAAGACTCTGGGCAATGGCTAAAAGCGCTCCGCAATATATTACTCAGACGGGTAATGACGGTCCGAGCGCTCAGTGTCAGGAGAGCTTTCCTGAGCCCTGACCCACAGGCAGGGTGTAGCGTATCCCACCCGCAGACATGTGACGTTGTCACACGACCAGTTGTCACTAATCGACTGATTGCCGATAATCGTATGCCATACACCGGGGAAAGCTGCCGCAAGGGGTAGCTACGTAGTGCAGTCGCACCTCTACTACTGTACAGAGATAGAACACCGCGTGACCGCAACCAGATTAAACTGATACATGGCGCTGATTACTAATAGATGCAGAGCCATCGGAATATAGATGGCATACGACATACAACAGTCCCTATACATGCTGACAGTCTGTGCACACATGCGAACTACACGTCACCCAGACACTCTATCACACACTACTCTCTGGCTGTAACAGACACAGACAAGATATCTAGAGCACCAGCATGGAACAACATCCAGTGCATCCTCTCCGCCACATTACACCATTCACACTATGATAACAAAACCAGGAGGTCCACCCCAAAAACAGAATATCTCACTCTTCCAACAACCATCATTACTCAGATAAGCCACAAACACCCACACATGTCCTAGACAGGGGTGCAACCAACACCACCACACTGCCTTGTCTCACAGCATATAAGCAATGGCAGGAATGAAAGACACAGGCCTGCCACTCCCTTGCCACACCCACGCAACCGGCGCACCACCTCCCCTGAGAGAAAGATGCATCCTGACGTGACACATCTCAGGGTGCCTCAGGCGTCCACTTACCATCATCACTATGAACGAACCTCGTCCCCTCCCCCCTCATACACCATCCCTTAACCTAACCTATGTTGCACCTTAACCTAACCTATGTTGCACCTTAACCTAACCTATGTTGCACCTTAACCTAACCTATGTTGCACCTTAACCTAACCTATGTTGCACCTTAACCTAACCTATGTGCACCTTAACCTAACCTATGTTGCGCCTTAACCTAACCTATGTTGCGCCTTAACCTAACCTATGTTGCGCCTTAACCTAACCTATGTTGCGCCTTAACCTAACCTATGTTGCGCCTTAACCTAACCTATGTTGCGCCTTAACCTAACCTATGTTGCGCCTTAACCTAACCTAAGTTGGGGCTTAACCTAACCTAAGTTGGGGCTTAACCTAACCTAAGTTGGGGCTTAACCTAACCTAAGTTGGGGCTTAACCTAACCTAAGTTGGGGCTTAACCTAACCTAAGTTGGGGCTTAACCTAACCTAAGTTGGGGCTTAACCTAACCTAAGTTGGGGCTTAACCCTAACCTAGAGTTGGGGCTTAACCTAACCTAAGTTGGGGCTTAACCTAACCTAAGTTGGGGCTTAACCTAACCTAAGTTGGGGCTTAACCTAACCTAAGTTGGGGCTTAACCTAACCTAAGTTGGGGCTTAACCTAACCTAAGTTGGGGCTTAACCTAACCTAAGTTGGGGCTTAACCTAACCTAAGTTGGGGCTTAACTAACCTAAGTTGGGCCCTAACCTAACCTAAGTTGGGCCCTAACCTAACCTAAGTTGGGGCCCTAACCTAACCTAAGTTGGGCCCTAACCTAACCTAAGTTGGGCCCTAACCTAACCTAAGTTGGGCCCTAACCTAACCTAAGTTGGGCCCTAACCTAACCTAAGTTGGGCCCTAACCTAACCTAAGTTGGGCCCTAACCTAACCTAAGTTGGGCCCTAACCTAACCTAAGTTGGGCCCTAACCTAACCTAAGTTGGGCCCTAACCTAACCTAAGTTGGGCCCTAACCTAACCTAAGTTGGGCCCTAACCTAACCTAAGTTGGGCCCTAACCTAACCTAAGTTGGGCCCTAACCTAACCCACGTTGCGCCCTAACCTAACCCACGTAATTGTTTGTTATATGAATCTAGAAATTCGTGTAGCGTTGCCTAATCGCAACCCTCTCAACATAGTTCGCTGCGCGCACACTCTGGTGTCCTGCGTATTGAATCATGTTACGGTGCCTACCCTCACAACATCTAGCGAGTGTTGCGTACGTTCCACATGGTCCCGCTATCCACTGTAATGTGTACTGCTATAAGACGTATATCGCCCCCCCCCCCCCCCCCCCCCCCTCCCCTGTCGCCTCTAGTTCGTCAGTCAGGAGTTTGCGTGTTCAATGAGCTTCGCAGCTGTGCAATGGCATCGGCATACGTACGCGGGCCACCTTCCACGTGTTCTCTCGTGCATACGTCGCAGCATGTATGTGGACTGATGTGGCGTGTCGTGACTGGACTGATGTGGCGTGTCGTGACTCATAACATCCAGGCATGCAAGACCCATTCGAATTCGCAAATGTAGATGGACGTCTACGTTTGCTGCCCAAGTTACGCAAATGAACTGGAAATCCGTTGTTGCGCGGTTGTTCGCGCTGGAGGTGAATCGTTGATATCGACGATCGGGTACAGGTATTAACCGGTTGCTTCAGCGACACCCGTCATACCCACGAACGTGAGTGGCATGTGGGTATGAAGCGATACGCGGCGGTGGCTGGGTGGGACCGTCCCCGGCCGGTGCAGGGGGGGGCGCCCGGCGTGCTGGCCGCGCGCTGCGTGGGCGCACGCGCGGCAGCCGGCTGGTGGGGGCGCCCAGTGGCAGGCGCGCCGGCTGACGGACGCGGCAGGCGGCGCATCTGCGTGCCGGGCGCACCCCAGCGCGCGGCGCCGTGCGGCCAAAGTGGGTCCTCCCGGGCCCGGTGCGAAGCGCGGTGGACATCTGCAGTGTGCTGGTCCGATTGAGGACTGTGTGCGTTGAGGATGCGCCGCCGCCCGGCACTCGGCGCCGCGACGCCGTCTGCTGCTCGGATCGCCCCCCGCGGTTCTCGCAGGTGGTTTGTATCGCAGCTGTGCGGATGTGTTGGCGCGTGCGCTGTGCTGGGAGAGTTCGCTTTGGCACCCAAGTGGGGCTCTGCCCCTCTGTGGCGCTGGCGTTGGAGCTGCCCGGGTCACTGTTTGTGGCCGCCGTGTTGTCTCCCGCCGGCAACACCACGACAGCACGCTCCCGGGCCTCTGTCGGCAGCGGCAAGCTCAGTTGGGAGCACGGGTGGTCGCACTGAAAGCGTCTACTCGCCTATCTCCGGGCGATTGCGCCTCTCTCGAACCCGACCAAGTACTTAGGACGGCGCTGCGCGCCGCCGGGACCTGAGAGGGTTTCGAGGTGTATCGTGCAGGGGAGCCCAGCCTCCTCCTGTTTGCAGAATAATTGAGCGGACGCTTGCGTGTTCGCGCGGGCCTCCGGGACACACTCCCGGGCGGCCGGCTGCTCAGCTCTAGTTGACGCAGCTCCCTGGTTGATCCTGCCAGTAGTCTATATGCTTGTCTCAAAGATTAAGCCATGCATGTCTCAGTACAAGCCGCATTAAGGTGAAACCGCGAATGGCTCATTAAATCAGTTATGGTTCCTTAGATCGTACCCACGTTACTTGGATAACTGTGGTAATTCTAGAGCTAATACATGCAAACAGAGTCCCGACCAGAGATGGAAGGGACGCTTTTATTAGATCAGAAAACCAATCGGTCGGCTCGTCCGGTCCGTTTGCCTTGGTGACTCTGAATAACTTTGGGCTGATCGCACGGTCTTCGTACCGGCGACGCATCTTTCAAATGTCTGCCTTATCAACTGTCGATGGTAGGTTCTGCGCCTACCATGGTTGTAACGGGTAACGGGGAATCAGGGTTCGATTCCGGAGAGGGAGCCTGAGAAACGGCTACCACATCCAAGGAAGGCAGCAGGCGCGCAAATTACCCACTCCCGGCACCGGGGAGGTAGTGACGAAAAATAACGATACGGGACTCATCCGAGGCCCCGTAATCGGAATGAGTACACTTTAAATCCTTTAACGAGTATCTATTGGAGGGCAAGTCTGGTGCCAGCAGCCGCGGTAATTCCAGCTCCAATAGCGTATATTAAAGTTGTTGCGGTTAAAAAGCTCGTAGTTGGATTTGTGTCCCACGCTGTTGGTTCACACGCCCGTCGGTGTTTAACTGGCATGTATCGTGGGACGTCCTGCCGGTGGGGCGAGCCGAAGGCGTGCGACCGCCTCGTGCGTGCTCGTGCGTCACGAGGCGGACCCCGTTGAAATCCTACCAGGGTGCTCTTTATTGAGTGTCTCGGTGGGCCGGCACGTTTACTTTGAACAAATTAGAGTGCTTAAAGCAGGCAAGCCCGCCTGAATAGCTGTGTGCATGGAATAATGGAATAGGACCTCGGTTCTATTTTGTTGGTTTTCGGAACCCGAGGTAATGATTAATAGGGACAGGCGGGGGCATTCGTATTGCGACGTTAGAGGTGAAATTCTTGGATCGTCGCAAGACGAACAGAAGCGAAAGCATTTGCCAAGTATGTTTTCATTAATCAAGAACGAAAGTTAGAGGTTCGAAGGCGATCAGATACCGCCCTAGTTCTAACCATAAACGATGCCAGCCAGCGATCCGCCGCAGTTCCTCCGATGACTCGGCGGGCAGCCTCCGGGAAACCAAAGCTTTTGGGTTCCGGGGGAAGTATGGTTGCAAAGCTGAAACTTAAAGGAATTGACGGAAGGGCACCACCAGGAGTGGAGCCTGCGGCTTAATTTGACCTCAACACGGCGAAACCTCACCAGGCCCGGACACCGGAAGGATTGACAGATTGATAGCTCTTTCTTGATTCGGTGGGTGGTGGTGCATGGCCGTTCTTAGTTGCGTGGAGCGATTTGTCTGGTTAATTCCGATAACGAACGAGACTCTAGCCTGCTAACTAGTCGCGTGACATCCTTCGTGCTGTCAAGCGATTACTTTTCTTCTTAGAGGGACAGGCGGCTTCTAGCCGCACGAGATTGAGCAATAACAGGTCTGTGATGCCCTTAGATGTTCTGGGCCGCACGCGCGCTACACTGAAGGAATCAGCGTGTCTTCCTAGGCCGAAAGGTCGGGGTAACCCGCTGAACCTCCTTCGTGCTAGGGATTGGGGCTTGCAATTGTTCCCCATGAACGAGGAATTCCCAGTAAGCGCGAGTCATAAGCTCGCGTTGATTACGTCCCTGCCCTTTGTACACACCGCCCGTCGCTACTACCGATTGAATGATTTAGTGAGGTCTTCGGACTGGTACGCGGCATCGACTCTGTCGTTGCCGATGCTACCGGAAAGATGACCAAACTTGATCATTTAGAGGAAGTAAAAGTCGTCACAAGGTTTCCGTAGGTGAACCTGCGGAAGGATCATTACCGACTAGACTGCATGTCTTTCGATGTGCGTGTCGTGTCGTGCAACACGCTACCTGTACGGCTCGCAGTAGCTGTGCGCCGCGTGCGGGACCACGCGTGCTTCTCAAAACTAACGGACAAATGTTGTGTGGTACGAGCGCTGAAGCTCTGGAGCGGCTGGCCTGCGGCACCTGGCGCCTCGCGCCGGTTTTGAATGACGTTCGCCCGAGTGCCTGTCCGCTCCGGAGTGGAGCCGTACGACGCCCATCGGCCGTGAGGCCGTTGGACACAAAACACTGGAACAGGGGCCGTCGAACGCCTCAGTCCCGCCTATGCAACTGTTTTGAAAGAGACAGTGGAAACTGTAAAAAGATCACCCAGGACGGTGGATCACTCGGCTCGTGGGTCGATGAAGAACGCAGGCAAATTGCGCGTCGACATGTGAACTGCAGGACACATGAACATCGACGTTTCGAACGCACATTGCGGTCCATGGATTCCGTTCCCGGGCCACGTCCTGGCTGAGGGTCGGCTACGTAAACTGAAGCGCGCGGCGTTTGTCCCGCTTCGGAGACGTGGGTGTGTCGTGCCGGCCTGTGGGGCCGGCCACGTCCCCTCAACGAGCGATGCGCGCCCGTCGCCTGGCGGTTCGCATACCGGTACTGTCTCGGTAGCGTGCACAGCCGGCTGGCGGTTGTGGCGTGCGACACCTCGTACAACGACCTCAGAGCAGGCGAGACTACCCGCTGAATTTAAGCATATTACTAAGCGGAGGAAAAGAAAACTAACAAGGATTCCCCCAGTAGCGGCGAGCGAACAGGGAAGAGTCCAGCACCGAACCCCGCAGGCTGCCGCCTGTCGTGGCATGTGGTGTTTGGGAGGGTCCACTACCCCGACGCCTCGCGCCGAGCCCAAGTCCAACTTGAATGAGGCCACGGCCCGTAGAGGGTGCCAGGCCCGTAGCGGCCCGGTGCGAGCGTCGGCGGGACCTCTCCTTCGAGTCGGGTTGCTTGAGAGTGCAGCTCCAAGTGGGTGGTAAACTCCATCTGAGACTAAATATGACCACGAGACCGATAGCGAACAAGTACCGTCGAGGGAAAGTTGAAAAGAAATTTGAAGAGAGAGTTCAAAAGTACGTGAAAACCGTTCTGGGGTAAACGTGAGAAGTCCGAAAGGTCGAACGGGTGAGATTCACGCCCATCCGGCCACTGGCCTCCGCCCTCGGCAGATGGGGCCGGCCGCCCGCGCGGAGCAATCCGCGGCGGGGTCGTGTCCGGTTGCCTTTCCACTCGCCGCGGGGTGGGGCCGTTCCGGTGTGCGGTGGGCCGCACTTCTCCCCTAGTAGGACGTCGCGACCCGCTGGGTGCCGGCCTACGGCCCGGGTGCGCAGCCTGTCCTTCCGCGGGCCTCGGTTCGCGTCTGTTGGGCAGAGCCCCGGTGTCCTGGCTGGCTGCTCGGCGGTATATCTGGAGGAGTCGATTCGCCCCTTTGGGCGCTCGGGCTCCCGGCAAGCGCGCGCGGTTCTTCCCGGATTGACGGACCTACCTGGCCCGGCCCCGGACCCGCGCCGCTGTTGGCTCGGGATGCTCTCGGGCGGAATAATCGCTCCCGTCAGCGGCGCTTCAGCTTTGGACAATTTCACGACCCGTCTTGAAACACGGACCAAGGAGTCTAACATGTGCGCGAGTCATTGGGCTGTACGA
>NW_026045652.1:7500-10000 GCF_023898315.1 Schistocerca nitens | reverse complement strand
GATGGCATACGACATACAACAGTCCCTATACATGCTGACAGTCTGTGCACACATGCGAACTACACGTCACCCAGACACTCTATCACACACTACTCTCTGGCTGTAACAGACACAGACAAGATATCTAAGCACCAGCATGGAACAACATCCAGTGCATCCTCTCCGCCACATTACACCATTCACACTATGATAACAAAACCAGGAGGTCCACCCCAAAAACAGAATATCTCACTCTTCCAACAACCATCATTACTCAGATAAGCCACAAACACCCACACATGTCCTAGACAGGGGTGCAACCAACACCACCACACTGCCTTGTCTCACAGCATATAAGCAATGGCAGGAATGAAAGACACAGGCCTGCCACTCCCTTGCCACACCCACGCAACCGGCGCACCACCTCCCCTGAGAGAAAGATGCATCCTGACGTGACACATCTCAGGTGTGCCTCAGGCGTCCACTTACCATCATCACTATGAACGAACCTCGTCCCCTCCCCCCTCATACACCATCCCTTAACCTAACCTATGTTGCACCTTAACCTAACCTATGTTGCACCTTAACCTAACCTATGTTGCACCTTAACCTAACCTATGTTGCACCTTAACCTAACCTATGTTGCACCTTAACCTAACCTATGTTGCACCTTAAACCTAACCTATGTTGCGCCTTAACCTAACCTATGTTGCGCCTTAACCTAACCTATGTTGCGCCTTAACCTAACCTATGTTGCGCCTTAACCTAACCTATGTTGCGCCTTAACCTAACCTATGTTGCGCCTTAACACTAACCTATGTTGCGCCTTAACCTAACCTATGTTGCGCCTTAACCTAACCTATGTTGCGCCTTAACCTAACCTATGTTGCGCCTTAACCTAACCTATGTTGCGCCTTAACCTAACCTATGTTGCGCCTTAACCTAACCTATGTTGGCGCTTAACCTAACCTATGTTGCGCCTTAACCTAACCTATGTTGCGCCTTAACCTAACCTAAGTTGGGGCTTAACCTAACCTAAGTTGGGGCTTAACCTAACCTAAGTTGGGGCTTAACCTACCTAAGTTGGGCTTAACCTAACCTAAGTTGGGGCTTAACCTAACCTAAGTTGGGGCTTAACCTAACCTAAGTTGGGGCTTAACCTAACCTAAGTTGGGGCTTAACCTAACCTAAGTTGGGGCTTAACCTAACCTAAGTTGGGGCTTAACATAACCTAAGTTGGGCCCTAACCTAACCTAAGTTGGGCCCTAACCTAACCTAAGTTGGGCCCTAACCTAACCTAAGTTGGGCCCTAACCTAACCTAAGTTGGGCCCTAACCTAACCTAAGTTGGGCCCTAACCTAACCTAAGTTGGGCCCTAACCTAACCTAAGTTGGGCCCTAACCTAACCTAAGTTGGGCCCTAACCTAACCTAAGTTGGGCCCTAACCTAACCTAAGTTGGGCCCTAACCTAACCTAAGTTGGGCCCTAACCTAACCTAAGTTGGGCCCTAACCTAACCTAAGTTGGGCCCTAACCTAACCCACGTTGCGCCCTAACCTAACCCACGTAATTGTTTGTTATATGAATCTAGAAATTCGTGTAGCGTTGCCTAATCGCAACCCTCTCAACATAGTTCGCTGCGCGCACACTCTGGTGTCCTGCGTATTGAATCATGTTACGGTGCCTACCCTCACAACATCTAGCGAGTGTTGCGTACGTTCCACATGGTCCCGCTATCCCACTGTAATGTGTACTGCTATAAGACGTATATCGCCCCCCCCCCCCCCCCCCCCTCCCCTGTCGCCTCTAGTTCGTCAGTCAGGAGTTTGCGTGTTCAATGAGCTTCGCAGCTGTGCAATGGCATCGGCATACGTACGCGGGCCACCTTCCACGTGTTCTCTCGTGCATACGTCGCAGCATGCTCGTGCATACGTCGCAGCATGTATGTGGACTGATGTGGCGTGTCGTGACTCATAACATCCAGGCATGCAAGACCCATTGAATTCGCAAATGTAGATGGACGTCTACGTTTGCTGCCCAAGTTACGCAAATGAACTGGAAATCCGTTGTTGCGCGGTTGTTCGCGCTGGAGGTGAATCGTTGATATCGACGATCGGTACAGGTATTAACCGGTTGCTTCAGCGACACCCGTCATACCCACGAACGTGAGTGGGCATGTGGGTATGAAGCGATACGCGGCGGTGGCTGGGTGGGACCGTCCCCGGCCGGTGAGGGGGGGGCGCCCGGCGTGCTGGCCGCGCGCTGCGTGGGCGCACGCGCGGCAGCCGGCTGGTGGGGGCGCCCAGTGGCAGGCGCGCCGGCTGACGGACGCGGCAGGCGGCGCATCTGCGTGCCGGCGCACCCAGCGCGCGGCGCCGTGCGGCCAAAGTGGGTCCTCCCGGGCCCGGTGCGAAGCGCGGTGGACATCTGCAGTGTGCTGGTCCGATTGAGGACTGTGTGCGTTGAGGATGCGCCGCCGCCCGGCACTCGGCGCCGCGACGCCGTCTGCTGCTCGGTCGCCC